>NC_056457.1:8236813-8536813 GCF_018296145.1 Oncorhynchus tshawytscha | reverse complement strand
CTAATACATGTTTGGTTTTGGTTGAAAGGGAGAGTTGAAAAGACACCTACAAAGGAAAAACAGCCAGTTTCGGTTGAATGTGGAAGTTGAAAAGACATTTTTCAGGTCGTTGCTTTAATGACTTGCAAAGAACATAATTTCAATGTACTTGTAGCCTATACATATGGACGCAGTAACCAAAAAATGGTTTGTCATTTTTTTTAATTTACAGTCACACAACTCATTACATTACTCCAGTATTTGCACAAAACATTCAGTCAAGTACAGTGATAACAGACAAAATACAGTTAAGTTCAAATGAATATAAAACATTTTATTCATTGAATAATTATCAAATCAATTTATGTAGCCCTTCGTACATCAGCAGATATATCAAAGTGCTGTACAGAAACCCAGCCTAAAACCCCAAACAGCAAGCAATGCAGGTGTAGAAGCACGGTGGCTAGGAAAAACTCCCTAGAAAGGCCAAAACCTAGGAAGAAACCAGGCTATGAGGGGTGGCCAGTCCTCTTCTGGCTGTGCCGGGTGGAGATTTTAACAAAACATGGCCAAGATTTTCAAATGTTCATAAATTACCATCATGGACAAATAATAATAATCACAGGCAGAACAGTTGAAACTGGAGCAGCAGCACGGCCAGGTGGACTGGGGATAGCAAGGAGTCATCATGCCAGGTAGTCCTGAGGCATGGTCCTAGGGCGAGAGAAGGGCGAGAGAGAGAAAGAGAGAGAATTAGAGAGAGCATACTTAAATTCACACAGGACACCGGATAAGGCAGGAGAAGTACTCAAGATATAACAAACTGACCCTAGCCCCCCGACACATAAACTACTGCAGCATAAATACTGGAGGCTGAGACACGAGGGGTCAGGGGACACTGTGGCCCCATCCAATGATACCCCCAGACAGGGCCAAACAGGAAGAATATAACCCCACCCACTTTGCCAAAGCACAGCCCCCACACCACTAGATTGATATCTTCAACCACCAACTTGCCATCCTGAGACAAGGCCGAGTATAGCCCACAAAGAGCCCATAGCCCATCAAAATGATAGATATATTTTGCTGCGTTATTTATACATCTGGCCCTTATTTGGACACTGTGTTAACAAACCTCCAAACGAGCTTCAATGCCATACAGCTCTCCTTCCATGGCTTCCAACTGCTCTTAAATGCTAGTAATACTAAGTGCATGCTCTTCAACCGATCGCTGCCCACACCCACCCGCCCGCCTGACTAGCATTACTACTCTGGACGGTTCTGACTTAGAATATGTAGGCAACTATAAATACCTAGGTGTCTGGTTAGACTGTAAATTCTCCTTCCAGACTCACATTAAGCATCTCCAATCCAAAATTAAATCTAGAATTGGCTTCCTATTTCGCAACAAAGCCTCCTTCACTCATGCTGTAAAACATACCCTCGTAAAACTGACCATCCTACCAATCCTTGACTTCAGCGGTCATTTACAAAATAGCCCCCAACACTCTACTCAGCAAATTGGATGCAGTCTATCATAGTGCCATCCGTTTTATCACCAAAGCCCCATGTACTACCCACCACTGCGACCTGTATGCTCTCGTTGGCTGGTCCTCGCTACATATTCGTCGCCAAACCCATCCAGGTCCTATAAGTATAAAGTATATACTGGGGTAGAGGAGTATAAAATACAGACAAACATCGCTATATTATACGGTTGAAATTAATCTATGCTATTAGAATAAATAACGGTAATAGACACATAAATAACAGTCCGGTAATATGGTTTATAGTAGCACCTCCTAGAGGCATTTAGTAATGTGGATAAACAGTAGGAGGAAACTGAGTGTGGTTAAGCACTCCATAGCTTAATGGACACCCTAGAAAATATAACCCAGGAGGGACAGGAGTGTAAGTCGCAGCGAATAGGAGAAAGATTGGTTTTAAATAGGTGAATAGCACAATAAAAAGAACTGAGACAGCATAGATAGTGAGGATATTATAGGAAGCTAAAAATAATAACTAGACAATAAATAAAATATTTAAAGTAAGGATATCAGTAGCAATAGGACAAGAAGGAATGAATACTGAGAATGTTTAAAGAAGGAGAAGAATTGTTGAAAAGTATAAAGAAAGCTAGAGGAATGTTGAAGAAGGACAATGAAAAGTCAGACAGGAAGAAGGTGGAATGGTTTGCAAAACCTCCACCATACACCAGTGGGTAATACCCCCTGGTGTCCAGAGTTGTGGAAATAAAGAGAGAAATAGAGGTGCAAGATGATAAGGAGACTCTCTCTGTGCCCTCTTAGGTAAAATAAAAGGACAGGGGAGACTGAGCAAGGTGCAGGAAGGAACCCAGCAAAGTATAACTGTTATGAAAGATTATGTGGAAATAGGAAGACAAGTGTGAATGGTTTTGGTAACGTGGGTTATCAATAATAGTGATATTTGAGGCGCTATACTGGAATAAGACATTAAGTCATCTGTATTATCCAGTAATACATTTGCAGACATTATAGTATAGGTTCTAATACAAGTTATTAAGTGCCGTGACTAATTCATTATTGTCCGGGGAAGTGGATAGCCCTACCTTGGAAAATAGTTAATAGAAGGAGTGGATTATAGAAGGGAGGGGTAAAATAATTTTCAAAGAGGTTACTAATCCTAAAATGAACTTTAAAATATTTTACTTAGTTTATGAACATTGATGGTTGGCAAAACAATCAGAGACAACCACAGGTACCTGTAAACCCATGGGAGAGGCCTAATCAGGGATACTAGGGATGCCCAGAGAATCCTACAGGGGAGGGTCAGTTTTCAATGATATCCCCGAGAGCTGATCAAGAACTTATGCTGCAGGTTCAAATAGAGGACATAGGCACACCCTTGATGATAGATTCTGGAGCCACTTACACATATGTACATCCAAATTATCCCTCATCTCCCCATATCTGACAAATATGCCAAAACTATAGGATTCCTGGGACTAACGCAGCTAATTCCAGTGACAGCCCAGTTCGTTTAACAGCTGATGGCAAATCAGCAATACTCCCTATTCTAGTGTCAGAACAAACTCTGATTCATTTAAGGGAAGAGATGAAGACTAGTGAAGGTAACAAAGTCATTTGGAAAATAAGAATTTCAAATTTGAATTGATTAAGAATTGGCTGATGTATTTTCTACATTAGGCAAATTACAGGTTAATCTTAAAAGAATATATGTTTAATGAGTGTGAAGCAGTGGTTAGTGATCAAAAAAAATAGTCATATTGATAAGGAGAATTGATGTAAACGTGATGGGTGTTGACAGCATGTGAACGGTCATATGTTATTCGTATCTTTTTATAGCACGCTTAACGATGCGATATTTTAGTCAATTGAAAAGCTGAGGATTCAATACAAGGTTAAAGGATGAGTAGAGGGATTGAACCTTAAGATTGTAAAACAAAAATATGATTAGCTGCGGTTGAAAGCAAGCAGGTAGCAGGTAGTGGGACATTTGAAGTAGAGGTATGAGAAACATTCTTTGACAGTTTTTGATTATTGTTGCTTGGTTTTATAGTTCGGTAACTCCAGTGCATTTGAGCAGGAAGCTAATGTATTATACAATTATAATCTGTTTCCATTACGTGAAGCAGTGTCCAGTAATACAAGTAGAATGAAATAAGTATTGACTGCCAAGCTGATTAGACAGCACCAACATTTTGAGGGTTATACATTTGTTAAACAGTTTTGTACTTTACTAAACTAATGCAACAGGTTAAACTGATAGGATTACTGGAAAGGGGCTCTGGGTTTGTTTATTTTAAAATGGGGTCAATTTCACTTCATGGAACACTGTATTATCTGATGGGTCTTGAATAGAAGTCTTGAATCCAGGAAGAATGGAAGTCCAATACAGTAGGTAAGTTAATTAAGGGAGCCATAGGTGACCACGTCTAAAACAACAGTGATAGAAACCAGTAGGAGTATGCATGTCACGCCACCAATAGAATCTATGCCCCGATGTCTGAGACAATAAGAGAATGGAAACTAAGTCAGACAAGATCCATAAAGTGGAGTGACGATGTTATGTAAGGGTAAGACTGTTTAAAAGCCAACTACTAAGAATGAAGAGTTAGTTCTTCCATGGAATTTCTCAGCTTTGTTACTCTCCGTAATAAAGTCTATTTTAATTCACAAGCTCCGGAATCTGAGAAGTATTTGATTCAATATTTTCCACAACAATGACCACATCGTCTATGTACGCCGCTGCATACTCGTGATGGGGACGTACTATGGCATCCGTGAGGCGTTGGAAAGTTGCCACAGCACCATGCAGTCCGAAGGGCATCCCCACATCCTGAAAAATCCCCTCCGGTGTGGCGAAGGCAGTCTTTGGGCGGTCCTCCGGAGCCACCGGCACTTGCCAATATCCCTTCGTCAGATCCAGGGTGGTGATGAACTTGGCCTTTCCCAAGCGCTCCAAGAGTTCATCCACACAGTGCATGGGATACGCGTTGAACAAAGAGATGGCGTTTATCCCCCTAACGTCATTGCAGAGCCTCATACTACCATCGGGTTTGGGGACCAGGACTATGGGACTGGCCATCTACGAACGAGTGGTCTCGATCACCCTCATCATCTCCCTTACCTCGCTCTTTGCGATGACTCGCCGTGCCTCAGGAATTCTGTAAGGCCAGATATGCACCTTCTTGCTGGGTTTGGTGTGGATATGGTGAAACAGGACATCTGTTCGTCCTAGGAAGGGAGAGAATACCCTGCCGAATTGCATATTCAGCTTGCCTAGCTGTCTCGACTGCTCCGGCAGGAGAGTTTGGCCACGGCGCACCTGTAGAGGAGACTCCTCTTTTTCCTTGTCTTCCACTGCCATCAAAGACACACCCTCCTGTCTTCCATGGTACCTCATCAGGTTGATATGATATAGTTGGACCTTCTTCCTCCTGTCAGGTTGCTTGATGCAGTAATTGACCGGTGAGACCCTTTCCATTACCTCGTAGGACCCCCTCCACTGTACCAGCAAGCGGTGTTTGGCTGTGGGCATGAGTACCATCACTTTATCTCCCACAGTGAACTGCCTGGGTGTCGATGACTTATCATAGGCCCAGCCTTGTCTGTTGCGCCTTCTCCATATGCTCCTTTACTATGGGCCAGACTGCCGACAGTGGTCATTGGGCCAAAATACAGTCAATCAACGATAGACCGGTCCTACCATTGGTGCGCAATGAGGTCATTGATTTGTGTCTTCAAATTGGTTTGTTTCGGTCAATACGTCCCGGGAAAAGAACCATCAAGTATGGTTGTGTTAGCAACAACCAGAGGATTGCAATGAAACCAACCATGAATGGATAAACTGTTGTTTAGTGTGTGTAATTACCACAAACTCTTCGTCCAAAGTTGAATGAATCGGAAATCACGACGCAAGCGGTTTACAAATGTTTCGTGTTAGGCTGTAAAATATTATTTTATCAAACAAAACGAACATTCACTGTGTAGTTAGGACACTTGGCATTGTCACCAGAGGAAGATCTTCAATGGTAAGCGATTAATTGTATTGTTATTTCTGACTTTCGTGACGCTAATGCTTGGTTGGAAAATGCTAGTAATACTTGTGTGTGTGGGGCGCCGTCCTCAGAAAATCGCATGTTTGCTTTCGAGGTAAAGCCTTTTTGAAATCTGACACAGCGGCTGGATTAATAAGACGTTCATCTTTTAAATGATGTAAGATACATGTATTTACAAGAATGTTTAATATAGCGAATGGTGAATTTAGAATGTTAGCTCTCCTGCAGTTTCACCGCATGTTGGCCTGGTGGGATGTTAGCATCTCACCTACCCTAGAGAGGTTAAGGACTTGACCGGTTAGCTGATTAAGATTTCTGGAATTGACTGGCAAGCTGTACTCTTGACCCACCGTGTGTGAAGTGAGATGGGGAAGGAGATCACCTGGAATCGCCAGCTGAATCTCTGAATTGCCCTGAAACACAAATAAAAACCCAATCTGTGTTTGTTCCAGATAGCAAACAGGTACACCAAATGGCAGATGGAGAGGGAGAGCAGCTGTGCCCGCTGGATCGACTCCTGGACAAACTGTTGGATGGTCCTGAAACACAAACATGATCTAAACCTTTTTCTGTCTGTAGGTGGACCCCACTTTTGATTACTTAGCGATTGTCTCTTACCAACTACATCCCGAGCATGGGTAGAGGAGGAAGAACGAGAGCAGTTTCGCTGTCTTTTTTGGGGCCGCCTAGGTGAAGTTGTTGATAGTCCTGCAACAAACATTTAAACGCAATGAAAAAACCTTCTTAAGGAGTTGACAGGTTAGCTGATTAAGATTCCTGTACTTGTCTGGCAAGCTGTACTCTTGACCCACCATGTGTGAAGTGAGATGGGGAAGGAGAGCATCTGGAACGGCCAGCTGAATCTCTGGATTGCCCTGATACACAAATAAAAACCCAATGTGGGTGTGATCAGGACAACTTAAAAGCAGGGATTTGGATAGGATAAATGTATATGTACTGTATATCATGTGTGAATAATGATCCTGATAGGCAGAGATGCTTAATACAATAAGGAAAACCCCATCTATGCTACCCTGAAAGTTTTGACATTTCCCAATGACTCAGTTTCCCTTACCCCATCTCGGCGTGTCCCCATTAAATTCATCCTGCTCTGGGGTAGAGGGAGAATAAGACCGGATTTTCTGCCATTTTTGGGACTGCCCACGTGAACTTCTGGGTTGTCTTGCAACAAACATTTAAGCACATGACACATACAGTAAATCATGCATGCAATGTTATTAGATGCACATCAAAACCCATCATTTAGACATAAAATATCAATAGGCACACATTTCGTGGAACAATCTACTTACTGGCATTATTCATGGGAAACTGGCCTTAAGCAGTTGTGGGTGTATAATTATAATCTTCACACTCGTTTTCATTTTCTGCAAAAAATTTCATAAAGGTAAATAGTAATAGTATAAATAGTATAAATATAGCGAAAGCAAGTTTGAACTACATTTTGACAGGCTTCTTAGTTAGTTAATTGTGGTCAATGCATTTTGCACTCATTCTTCTGTCTTATTTGTAACATATTAATGCCCTCTCTACATTTTCCTGTGAAAAAACAATGACTCCACACCCATTACCAGAAAACATAGCTAACCGTAGTTAGCTAGACCAATACAGTAAGCTAGCTAACAGTTAGTACAACCATCAAATCTGTTAGCCCTGCTTTCCCGCCTTGTACTATCTAGCTAGCAACTAAGTTAGTGTTAACGTTAGCTAGCTAGTTGGCTAGCATGCAGGTATCCAGGCAGAGTTGCTAATGTTAGCCTAGAGAAAATAATAGTTTGCAAAATTAACAGAAACTGATCATTAATATCGCCTGATCATTAATTTTACCTTGTAAAATTCTAAAAATTTTCATAAATGTTGACGTTTACAATTATCCGCGTGTCCGAGTGTTACCGTCTTGAGGAACAAATGGCGGGTGAATGACTTGCTCGTTCTGCCTCTCCCAGTTTTGAGACATGACGGTTATAAATTGCAATAAATTCTGTTGTGAAATTGTACACTAATGATTTGAAATTACAGGTAATTTTCAGCAATTCTGTATTATATAATAACATTAACAAACTATTAGAAAAATATAGATTTTAAATCAATATATTTTATTATTGTGTGTATATCCCAAAAATTATCAAACTAATACTATATGCAATATTGTATTCATGTATCTCATGCATTTCAATGAGTACAAGCTGATCAGACTGACCTTCAGCTATATTTGGACCAAAACAGACGGACACAATACAGGCCAGTTTTAGAGAAGACAGTTTTGGGTGAAATTAAAGTCCATGATGGACGGACCTGATATAGCCGAAAATTCGCCGTCCTTGGACGTCACGTGCTGGGTGGGTTTTGGGTGTCAGGGAAAATGGATGGAGTAGAAGGTACATTATTTTCTTTAGGAATGTAGTGGAGTAAAAGTAAAAGATGTAAAGTACAGATACCCCCAAAAAATACTTAAGTACTACTATAAAGTATTTTTACTTAAATACTTTACACCACTGTAGGAAACCCCTCAAACGGATTACTAATAACTTTGACCTTACACAGCTAGTTAAAGGGCCAACCAGGGTGACTTGTTGTTCTAAGACACACGTTGATCTGGTGTTCAGTAATAAACCAGAGAGAGTGACTAAGTCATTCAATATGGTTACTGGGCTGTCTGATCATAATCTGACACTTATAGCCAGAAAGCTTTCCAAGAACAGATTTGACCTCTACTGTTAGAAAGCCTGATCAGCTCAGAATACCTAGGAGTGAATTAAATGATTTTGAAAATGCAATAAAGGGAATTAACTGGAATGATCTCTTGTCCTGTACAGATGTGGAAGCTGATAGTCAGGTTTTTCGATCCACAATCCAGACTACAATAACTGGTTTCCTAAAGAAAATCAAATCCAAACCTGGCCAAAAGAGCACTCTTTCTAAATGGAGAAATCTAGAAACTGATGAAAGAACAAGATCATGCTCTAAAAACAGCTCTAAAGTCCAAATTAGAGCGTGACAGACGTAGGTTTATCATGTTGAGAAATAAGGTGAGACAGGCCAAGGCAAACTTTTTTTATCGACATAATTGGTGAAGCAAAGGGAAATTCTAAATTGATCTGGGAGAATCTAAAAAAAAGTTAATGGGGGAAGACCATCGTAAAGCTGCAAAAAGACTAGAAATCAGGATCAGTTGAAATAGCAACAGCCTTCAATTCCTACTTTGCTGACTCTGTCAAGGTACTGACACAGAACCCCTCCACTGGTTTCTTGGGCTCAGCGCTAGTGAATGACACTCAACCTGTCTTCATCATAAGGGAGGTTTCTGAGTCAGAGGTGAACAAGGTAATTAAGCTCACTAAAGAACTCTAAAGCCAAAGATGTGTTTGGGCTGGACTCTACCTTTCTTAAAAACTACAGTCACTCATTGGCCCCATTACTAAGGTCACCAACACATCTATTGGTCAGGGGGTCTTTCCAAAGGTCTGGAAGTCGGCCATAATAACGGCCATCTTTCAATCAAGTGACCAGGCTGACGTGAGTAACTACAGGCCCATTAGTATGCTGTGGTGTCGAAGGTTGCTGGAAAGTGTGTAGCAGAGCAACTGATAGCCCACCTCAACAACAGCCCTTCACGTTATAATCCATGCAGTTTGGCTTCAGAGCAAAACACTCCACAGAAACGGCCACCTGCATTCTTATGGAAAATGTGAAGTCCAAGATGGACAGAGGTGGCATTGTTGGGGATGTATTTCTAGACCTAAGGAAAGTGTTTGATACTGTTTACCCTGAGGTTCTCATCACAAAACTGTCCAAGTTCAATGTTTCCCTTGACCCCTTGAGATGGATGAAATCATACCTTGAAGGCAGAACCCAGTGTGTCAGAGTGAGCAATGAGCTGTCGCCCACTCTCAGCTATGATGTGGGCGTACCCCAGGTGTCAATACTGGGGCCCCTCCTGTTCAGTCTGTGTAAAGGATCTGTCTTCTGTCTGTACTGGGTCTGAAGTTCAAATGTATGCAGATGATACAGTGATATATGTGCATGCAAAGAGCAAACAACAAGCTGCACAATAACTCACTACTGTAATGGTCCAGGTTACAAAGTGGCTCAGAGACTAATGTTTGCATCTCAATCTGAAAAAAAAAACAGTGTGCATTTTCTTCACAAAGAGGGCGAATGATGCTACTGAGCCAGATGTCTATGTGTCAGGGGAGACGCTCCAGCTGGTATCCGATTTTAAGTACCTTGGCATCATACTTGATTCCAAACTCTCTTTAATAAAGCAGGTGAAAAAGGTAACTCAACCAAATTCAACATAGCTAATTTTCACGATTCATACGAAATTGTTTGACTACAGAGGTAGCAAAACTGTACTTCAAATCTATGATACTCCCCCACTTAACATACAGCTTGACTAGTTGGTCCCAAGCTTGCTGTACAACATTAAAACCCATTCAGTCTGTCTACAAACAAGCTCTCAAAGTGCTTGATATAATGCCCAATAGCCATAATCACTGTTACATCCTCAAAAAGCATGAGCTCCTGAGTTGGGAAAATCTTGTGCAATACACAGGCGTGTCTTATATTCACGATCCTAAATGGCCTGACTCCCCCTCCACTTAGTACTTTTGTTAAAACAGAAAACCCAAACCCAGGGCAGCAGATCCACAAGATCTGCCATGAGAGGTGACTGTATAGGTCCCTTAAGGAAAAGCACCTTTAGTCAATCTGCTTTCTCTGTGAGAGCTTCCCATGTATGGAACACACTGCCATCAGACGCACACAACTGCACCACCTTTCGCACCTTTACAAAAAAACATAAAGACATGGCTAAATGCCAATCAGACTTGTGAACATAATCCCTAGCTGCGTATTGCCGCTTTCCATGTGGTCTGTAGCTTGTGAGGTGTAGAAAGACAGTTGCAAAAAAATGTTGGTCTACTTTTGTGTGCAAACTACTCTTAATTTTGGGGACTTGGTTTACTGGTTTAACGAAGCAAAGACTACGTTTAAGGTTGAGCGTGATGGTACATGCTTTTTTTAAAGCAAAACAAACACACACAAATGTACAGCTGTGGTTTACAACAGAACAGAAAGTCTCAAACTCAATTGAATCAGATCAGCAGCCTTCTACGGTTTTACAAGGATGAAGGAAAAGCCCACAACAAGGTCAATGTTCTGACCAAGTGCATTCTGTGATTTCCCAGTCCCAGTCTGACAGCTTGTTATGGTACAAAGGTCTGTGTCGTGACCTGTGTACCCCGCACACCGCTACTGAAGTACTGGACCTCCTACACTAGACATGGGGTCAAGATGGACAACACAGCACAGTGCTGCAGTTATCACATTTATCTACTGCAGAGATAATGAGTGCATATTCTGTGGACAGCAATGGTTGAAAGAAGTAACTATTTCCCGGTCTAATGGAATATTGTGCTGAATATTTTCAGTAGATTGGGCATTTGTCAGAGGTGTCGCTCTGATTAAAAATGTTAAGTGCTGCATATTTTTCCAGGGTTGGTATAATTTGTTACACTGCAGAGGGGGACTTGACATTGTATGGAATTGGTATACCTGCCTCCTGTCATTTCCTGAACTGCAGAGCAGCACTTTTAAGCACTTTATTGGAAACTTTACCAATATTACAAATTTGTGCAAACTTAGAAAGTACGGCTATGGATCGGGTGAATTAGGCCTGAATTTGTCGGAATGAATACATCTTGGAAATGCTCCTAGAAATTGTCTTAATAATGCTAATGTAATTTGTGGCAGATATAAAAGAGTCACCTGTATTACCTGGACTTGGCGATGAATCCTCAGATTGATGGTTCCCTCAACAGCTTTCTGGCACATGACCTTGGTGGGCTTGTTATATTAATTCCGGGAAGTTTTTGAGGGCGATACCTCGAGCAATTCACCCAAATGAGTCAGGGGATCACCACAGGCAAAACTGTTGAAATTAGGCAATTTCCTTTCTAAAGTCCTTCAACAATTCATTAACAATTTCAATTAGGACTTGTCTGTAAGGAATGATTCAATTCTCAAAATAAAATGTGCTACTCCAATTCATATGTAAGGTAACCTTTTCAATTATGAAAACATTTGGTTAGAAAAGGAATGAAGTTTCAACGAGATGCAGAATGATTACACTACATACAGCAGGCGAGATGAAACCGTATGAAACCAATTGTAACATTAGCTGATTATTTTTAGTTCGAAAGAGGTGTGTACATGTTCTCTCATGTCTGCTCTATATCTAAATGCTACTATATTACATGACGAAAAAATGTGAAGTCGACCTCAGATTACTCAACCCAAATACTCCATAGTGGAGGTGAGATTAAAATAGAAATGACGTTACTATGCCAGACTAAAAAGCTTATGTGCCATTTGTCCACTTAATGAAGTCCAATTCATAAACATGAAAAACACTTGGTTTCAATCTAACATAATTGACCTCAAGGACATCGATTATAATTGGATTTGTACTGGAGTCTGAAAGGCACTTGGACTTAATATGGTCCTTTGTGCTCAAGAGAGAAGCCTTTACTGGCAGACAGACATCCCATTTAACTCCAAGATCACACAACCACTAATAAAGTGATGCAAAACTACTGCAAGTTGTTTTGGTACAGTTCATTCTCACACAGCACTGATGAAATGAAACTCTCTTTAGGCCTCCGTAACATCTGTAATATGATGTGTGTCTGCATAAATGGTGTCTGTATCGAGTCTGTGTAAATGGTGTTACCAGGGTATAAATGCATCATTAGTAGTGTTGAAGATGGACAGAGGAAGGTTAGACATTGTCTGTACTGTATAAATCATTTGTTTTTTAAATAATTGTTATGTGGCATAGTGGAAGCTTCAGCCCTTAGACCAGAGTAAATGGGGACACAGTGGGACTGTAACGACTATATAATGTCTCTATGAATACTTTTGAAGTGCTTAGCTACCTGTGTAATTTGTCAAAAAGGGCATGACCTCCGTAAACGCAGTGCCGCTCTGCTGAGGGAAAGAGAAATGACTTCCATCAGTCATGACAGACGTGACATTCCATATTGGTAAGAACGCGGGAGCGGGTGTTTGATTACTGCGTTCGGAATTGATGGGAATAAAGCCCGCGCTGTCACTCTTTATGCCTCGCATTGCTTTCTCGGTATGTTTCCGATTGAAAAGATGTCCATCTCAATCCATGAGGTTGAGCAAAAACACCCCGGAAACTCAATCCCTCCAGTTCAGACCACCACATCTAAATGATCCGTTACGTGGACAGCCACATTGAAAAGCCTGGGGGAGACACATCCTATTACTGATCTCCTAATTGATATGCATGTCCTTCTCCCACATTCTTTCTTACCAAAGAATATAATCTTCCCCACGGCAGAAAGAAAACCACATTTCCTTAGCCTCCCTCGTTCATTCCATAGCAGGGTGACACTCTTGTGACATATATAAGACAGTCGTATTTCCTGTTGTTCCTTTCGGTGGTAGGTCACAGTACCTCCTGAGAGTGACGAGCTGTAATGACACCTCCATCTCCCTACTACATACCGTACGTGCTGCGACGCAACACTCTGACCTGAATTCTGCAGACAAAAGGCACGGTGACGGATGACAACACGGTGGGCAACGGAGAAAAGGTTGACAAGAAAAGTATGGGAGTCCGTGGCGCTGCAATCCAAACAACAATTTGTGTCAACCCTACGTTTTGACCTTGAAATATTCGACTCTAGTGTATAACACCAGGAGAATTCATATGTGACGTGTTGCTGTCTGTCTATATAAAACCACAACCTAACCACATGAAAAGAGTAATATGTGAAAAAGTTGTTTCAACACTGCTTCATTTAAAAATAATATGATATGTGTACATATTTAGTCTCTAGATGCAGTAGTGAACCCTGTAAACATTTACAATTGAGTCATATAGCAGACTCTTATCCAGAGCGACATATAGCAGTGAGTACATACATTTTCATATTTTGTTTGCACTGGTCCCGAAATGGAATCGAAACCACACACCTGGCGTTGCAAGTGCCATACTCTACCAACTGAGCCACACAGGGCCCAAAATGAGTTGTTAGCACGTCCCCGGAACGTCATGAAACGGTTGCCTAAAGTGGTCAGGACGTTGTGTCATGGTCCCCTCAAGGTTTTTGTCTAGTTTCAAAGTTTAAGCCACTTTCACAGGACACAACAGGTGTAAAACAGTACAATGAAATTCTTACCTTGAGAGCTCTTTCCCAACAATGCTGTGATAATAATAATAATAACACAGATAATAATAGAAATAGAATACATATTACAAATAAAAACATTTTATCCCCAAGGATGTTTTTGGGAAGTTGTGTCATTGTCCCCTGGAGTTTTTTTGTCTTGTCCCAGGCTTGTTCCGGGGGATGCAAAGAAACATTCATCCCAGGGAACGCACACCCTAGTTCCATTACACAGCATCCTTTGCTACTGTTGCCAAGCCCATCAAGGCGTTGATTGGTGAACCACTGATCCAGTTCACACACACAAACAATGTTCCTAACATAGTGTTTTCAACTTACATATTTGAATACATTGAGTACATTTATACAGAAATTATTACTCAACATGTCCTCTCCTGGGATTTGAACTAGACAACCTCTTGGTTAACGGCATTCTGAGCTTCCTGCTACGCCAACATGTCTGTGGCAATTACTGTTTTCACCTGTATTCCTACACTTTGGACGGAAATCTCAGCTCTGTTAAAAATACACTCAAGAAAAAACCTTCTGTTTATCATAGTGATTCAGGAGTAACATTAAAACAGAATAATAAATTTAAACCCAGTAGGGTATAACCTTTTACAATTACTATGTAGTTAAAATGTAACAACCTTTGCAGACAATAGGCTAACCACTCAAGGAAGTCCGGAGAATGATCCCCACCACAGTTGAAACGTTTGCCATTCACAGATTCTTCAGTACCATACTTCTTTCTCCCTTCTGCAAACACTTGAAATGTGGCCATATCTTTTACAATTCCCACATTGTAGTGGTTTGGACACAAATTAAACTCTCACCGGTGGAGTCACCTCAAACAACAATAGTATCGATAAGCTTTTCTCCTTCTTTCTATTTACCATACGGGTCAGGCGACATGCACTGACCTCTCCTGGGCTTTTCTGAATAAGGTACTCGTCATATACAGTACCAATCAAACGTTTGGACACAGCTACTCATTCAAAGGTTTAACTTTATTTGTAGTATTTTTTACATTGTCGAACAATAGTGAAGACATCAAAATGATGAAATAACACATGGAATCATGAAGTAAACAAAAAATTGTAAAACTAATCTAAATATATTTGAGATTCTTCAAAGTAGCCACCCTTTGCCTTCATGACAGCTTTGCACACCCTTGGCATTCTCTCAATCAGCTTCATGAGGAATGCTTTTCCAACAGTCTTGAAGGAGTTCCCACATATGCTGAGCACTTGGTGGCTGCTTTTCCTTCACTCTGCGGTCCAACTCATCCCAAACCAACTCATCCCAAACCATCTCAGCTGGGTTGAGGTCGGGTGATTGTGAAGGCCAGGTCATCTGATGCAGCACTCCATCACTCTCCATGGTCAAATAGCCTTTACACAGCCTGAAGGTGTGTTTTCGGTCATTGTCCTGTTGAAAAACAAATGATAGTCACATTAAGCGCAAACCAGATGGGATGGCGTATCACTGCAGAATGCTGTGGTAGCCATGCTGGTTGTGTGCCTTGAATTCTAAATAAATCACCCACAGTGTCACTAGCAAAGCACCCCCACACCATCACACCTCCTCCTCCATGCTTCACATTGGGAACCACAGATGCAGAGATTATCCGTTCACCTACCTTGCATCTGAGAAAGACACGCCAGTTGGAGCCGAAAATCTCAAATTTGGACTAATCAGATCAAAGAACAGATTTCCACCGGTCTTATGTCCATTGCGTGTGTTTCTTGGCCCAAGTGAGTCTCTTCTTCTTCTTCGTGTCTTTTAGTAGTGGTTTCTTTGAAGAAATTTGACCATGGCCTGATTCACGCAGTCTCCTCTGAACAGTTGATGTTGAGATGTGACTGTTACTTGAGCTCTATGAAGCATTTATTTGGGCTGCGATCTGAGGTACGGTTAATTCTAATGAACTTATCCTCTGCAGCAGGGTCTTCCTTTCCTGTGGCAGTCCTCATGAGAGCCAGTTTCATCATAGCGCTTGATGGTTTTTGCGACTGCACTTGAAGAAACTTTAAAAGTTCTTGAAATGTTCCGGATTGACTGACCTTCATGTCTTAATGTAATGATGGACTGTCGTTTCTCTTTGCTTATTTGTGCTGTTCTTGCCATAATATGGACTTGGTCCTACCTTCTACCTTGTCACAAAACAACTGATTGGCTCAAACGCATTAAGAAGAAAAGAAATTCCACAAATTAACTTTGAACAAGTTACATCTGTGACTACCTTATGAAGCTGGTTGAGAGAATGGCTGGTTGAGAGAATGCCAAGAGTGTGCAAAGCTGTCATCAAGACAAAGGGTGGTTACTTTGAAGAATCTCAAATATAAAATATATTTTGATTTGTTTAACACATTTTTGGTTACTACATGATTCCATATGTGTTATTTCATAGCTTTGATGTCTTCACTATTATTCTACAATGTAAAAAACCCTGCAATGAGTAGGTGTGTCCAAACTTTTGACTGGTACTATACATCTAACGAGACTCTAGCTGTTTGAAGCTGGTGTACAAAATTGAAAGTCAAAGATGCAAAATCAAAACTTAATAAATGTAATCGAAATTGTAATCTACGTAATCCCCAAAAGTGATTATTTATCATGAGGCCAATAACGAATAATGCTGCATACTCCAAGAAAGGATAACATCTCACCTTTCTGGTAAAATAGTTATAAATTGCTGAGGTGTAGTCACTTTTGAGGACACAAGCTCAGGTACACAGTACAAATGTGATACAAATATGAAATATTTTTATGCGATGTATTTCTTATCCAACAAAACTGGATGAAGAAGGCTTGTAATGACTTACATGCTTTCTAAAGATAGTCAAATCAAATGATTCAACAACTGTAAGATGTTACCTTCCTCATAACTGTAAAATACATATTTGTATGTTCCGTGTTCTCCCTTGATCCAAATGTCTGCCGCCATCACTGAACGTCTCACAGAGCTCTAGCTTGGCTTCCTGAACTCGCTAGGAACTCACCTTTCATCCCATATCAAACACACAAAGTTTGTTTTTTGTTTAAAATCTATTCATTATTTTAGATGAATGGCTATAAATCAATATTTGAATGTGCTACAGTGATGACCTCTCCCCTGCTGCCCTAAGATGTAAGGATTGCAGGCATGTGCTTTGTCAGTGGCTGTGTTGTAGGGCTCAGACAGTGGTTGATGGACAGTCAGAAGAGCGAATGAAATGGTAAGAGGGACATCCCAGCTTGAAAATGTTAGTCGGAACCAGTACCAGAACCACACAGGTCCCCTAAACAGGGAACTTTACATCTAAGAACGGGAAGCATAGAAAACATGCATATAGAATAGAACAGATCTAATGCTTCTTAGACTTGCTGTCCATGAGAATGGCAGTTCTATAACTCACATTTCTGTACATATTTCTCTATCAAACACTTCTTGTGTGTTCCTGCCAGACAATGGGAGATATCTCTGTGGTGGATAACCAATAAACAAAATGGATCTCCAGGCAAGTTTTACACATTGCAGTTTTGATACTTCTCACATTCCACCGCATTCCTAATTTAGCTTACACTATCCACTGAAGTTGACGGTTTGTCATCATTAGGTTCCACTTGCAATTTTAGCAAAGATGATGATTACAATCAGAAAATTAATTATGTCATCTAATTATACTGCTAAATTGCACCTCATTATGCTTATCCGGCTGACTTGCAAGTATGCGGTACACATGATTAAGTAGCACTTACACAGACACTTTAAGTGGTCAGCATTAATTCTCTCATAGCTCCGTCATCATAGGCGAGCCAAAATTATCTAACGTGATTACTACGCATAAAAGCAGAATGTTGCTAAACATTTTGCTAAAAATGCTGCCATGCTGAGATACCTTGTGCGTCACCTGTAATTAGTCCTAAGTGGAGACTCAGCACCCGGAGGGACAGGAGTAGAATATAAGAGCACTAAATTGCTGGAGGCCTTTTACAGCAATACTCTTTGTTGGAGTATCTTGGAGCTACATTCGCCTGGATTCCACTGTAGGGTGTTGAATACAGTGTTATAGGGTAGAACATAGAGGTGGTAACTGGGAGCACAAATTTCGTTCACCAATGCCTAAGAAAGGCCAACAAAATATATAATTGTGTGTTAGCATGTGATTGCTTGCATGCTGCCAAGTGGATTGCAGAGTTCCCATAAAGTGGGCACTTGATGAGAAAGAGACAGGGTGGTCTGGGTGATCTATTATCAGGGATGGGGAGTAACTGATTACATGTCATCAGTAATCTGATTCCAAAAAAGCAATAATATTATAATCAGATTGCAGATACTTTTGAAAAACAACTTCTTGGAATACTTTTAAATTCAGAAAGAATGTTTGCAAAAAATATATTGACACCATTCTGTTTTCTCAATGACATTCAGTTCAGCATTGAAAAAAGGCATAACTTTAAGTTTGTTAACCTGAGTCAGTCTGACCACAGCTCAGACTACTATGATGACATACCAAATGTGTTTGATGGATCCTTTTTTTCTTCTTCTAATGCCTCTTAAGGGGAAAGTAGCTGGAAAGTAACTCAAAGTAATCAGATTACGTTACAGAGTTTGGGTAATCCAAAAGTTACATCACTTGATTACAATTTTGGACAGGTAACTGTAACCAATTACATTTAGAATGTAAACTACTCAACCCTGTCGATTATCTATGCATTACGTCTGTAGACTTTGATATAAAGATCTTGATGCAGTTGTGAAGTACCAATGGCTCATTGTTCATATACAGTCAGGTGCAAAATGATTGGGACCCTTGATAAAGAGTAAAAAATACTACAAAATAAATAATACAAATACTGAACTATATTGTATTCTAAAATAAATTAGACAATTGTGATATTGTATAACCTATATAATTGCTCAGAAAAAGGAGATTTAGTTAAACAAGTAATACAAAAAGTCTTAAGAAGATAGGGGACAAAATGAATCTCAACCCTGTTTTCAATACTCCAGCACCCTGCTCTTGTGAAGATAACGACTCTGAGCCTTTTTCTACAATGCTTTATGAGATTGGAGAACACATTGGGATGGACCATTTCTCCATAAAGAATCTTTCCACATCCTTGATATCCTTCGTCTGCACTTATGGACTGCCCTCTTCAATTCAAACCACAGGTTTTAAATGGGGTTCAAGTCTGGAGACAGCCATTGCAACATTTTGATTTTGATGTGTGCTTGGGATTATTGTTTTGCTGGTGGCTAAGTGTCACTTGTGGCTAAGTGTCAACTTCCTTGCAGAGACAACCAGATTTTTTGGCAAAAATCAACTGATCTTTGGTCAAGTTCATGATGCCGTTTACCTTAAGACCTGTTACGGCTAGGGGATCCACTAGCGGAACGTTTCGACAACATCCGGTGAAATTGCAGAGCGCAAAATTATTTATTTTTTATTAGAAATATTTTACTTTCATACAATCACAAGTGCAATACACCAAATTAAAGCTTAACTTCTTGTTAATCCAGCCACCATGTCAGATTTCAAAAAGTCTTTACGGCGAAAGCAAACCAAAGCGATTATCTGAGGACAGCACCCCGGACATGAAAATACCGCCCCCTAGCCCGAAGAGGTTTTAACAGGAGTCCCAGGACCAGTGCAAGCAAAATAACCCCATAACATCAAAGATCCACCACCATATTTTACAGTAAGTATGAGGTACTTTTCTGCATATTTTTTTACTTTTTCGACGTCAAATCCACCACTGGTGTGCGTTGTCAACGAGCTCTATTTTCATGTCATCTGACCATAGCACTGCCTCACGTTTGATAAATAGCATTCCCATTGGGCACAAACTGGTTGAATCAACGTTGTTTCAATGTAATTTGTCGAAGTATTGTGACATGGAATCTATGTGGAAAATGCATTTTCTGGGACCTGACTGTACAGTTTTCCACTCATAAATTGTCCACAAATGGAGCTACAAGTATTGCATGTGACTTGTTTCTCTCCATTTCCTACCAAGAGGCAAACTCATTTCTCTCTGCCAGATATGCTGGATGGTGCCTACTGCCTACTCAGTACATTATAGTTTACCACCTGGGGAGTCTGGACCAGGAGGCACCTCCCTAGGGGGCACCCGTATCAGAGAGAGTCTCTGTCTACGGATTCCTTCCCTGTGCTGTTGTCCTTTTCTCCAAGCTGGTTTTCCATGGATGGCCGCTTTTTCTCTACTACTTTGTTTCTCAATGTTTCTCAACACTTTTCTTTTGCAAAAGACGGGTCAGCAATTGATCCGATTCATCCAAAGGATGACGTGAACAGCTGGGTGAAAAGACAACATGTTTTTATTGACAATGTAATTGGGTGAGATTCAATTATCTGACCACTACATTTACTGTACCACGGACCAATAGAGTGGCATGACCCATAAATAATGGAGACACTCCACCGGAGGTCTTAAATCTGTGAAATTGTTTCTCCCTTAAAATGGTTCTGCAGTAATAAACCACACTGATTGTTATCTCAGTGTAATTGACATCTGCATTGCCTCAAATAACAATTCTTTAACAGAGGTGGTTTCTTCGTATAAACAATCACAGGGTGAGGACTTGACTAGCAGTGTCCGCTGAGAGAAGGGCTACATTCTGTCACAAACAACCTGGTGAGAGGAGGCAGCCTGTTTCCCCACAAAAACATCACAAGCTCACATGGTGCTCTCCCAATGGAATCTGATGGACCACCTGCTCATCACAACGAGTCGAGCTCACAGATGTTGCCAGTGAGAGCCACCTCGTTAATACTGAAACCAAACTGAAGCTGAAATGACGAGCACCAACAAAGGGAACGCTGAGACTTTGATGATGGCGTACTAACAGACCAAAACTTTAAGGAAACCTTCATAATGCAAGTTCACAAGCCCTCTCAAGTAACACAGAAATAGATCAGGAGGGGACTGAGGGGAATATACAAAGAAAATGGGAAAAAGTGGTTCAAGCTTACAATGAATGCAGCAAGAAAGCTGTAGCACACAGGAGAAGGCAACACAAGGAATGGATTACGACAGAAACGGAAAGTGATTGAGGAAAGAAGGGACCTTGTAGGAATACACTCTTAGAAAAAAAGGTGCTAAGTAGAACCGTACAGGGTTCTTCGGTTTGTCCCCATAGGGCAGGGCTGCCCAACCCGCTTGCTTGAGATCTACCGTCCTGTGTGTTCTCAGTCCAACCCTAATTTAACACACTGGATTCTACTAATTAGCTGCTCAACAAGACCTTAATTAGCTGAATTAGATATGCTAAATTAGGGTTGGACTGAAAACCTGCAGGACAGTAGATATCCAGCAAGAGGGTTGGGCAGCCCTGCCATAGGGGAACCCTTTTTTGTGCTGTGTAGAACCCTTTGCAGAGTGTTCTATCTAGAACCCTCTACGTAGGGTTCTTCAAAGAACCCCCTGTATATGGTTCTACCTAGAACCCTCTATGCAGGGTTCTACCAAAGATTGTTTAATCTTCTAAAGGTTCTTTCCAGAACTGCCAATGAAGAGTTCTACCGAGAACCCATATAACAATACAAATATCATAAGGCCTTTCTTTGAGGGCGTAGTTATAGCCTAACATAGTGGTGTTAGGAATCTCCTGGTTTACAGGCCACATCAGGCCTGCAAGTCACATTATGCTGGCTGGCAAAGTGATGTGTAATTTCTAAAAGAATTCAGCCAGAGTTCGGATATCCAACAAGTGGAATTGTTAATCACCTGCAACCTGCATTCAAAATGACTGCCAGGATAGGGAAGATTGAATACTGAGACTACCTCAATCTTCTAAACTGGAATGACCATCTTAGTAACGGGTGCAATAAATCCGACAGATTGGATTAGTTTAGAAAACTGTATGTTATTTATATGTAACATAAAATGTATTAACCAATCAATGTAAATGAAACAACACAGATATTACAGTAAAACAAACTATTCAGAAAGTCTCACTGCAACAGAGCATGCTGGGATATATGATATATGGTTCTATGTAGAACACTTCTTGACTTCCGAAGAATCATCAAAGAATGTTTCTTCCAAAACAGTTCTTAAGATGTTAAAGGTTCTAGGTAGAACCCTTTGCCTTACAAAGAACCCTTGTCACGACTTCCTCCGAAGTTGGTCCCTCTCCTTGTTCGGGCGTCTTTCAGAGGTCGAAGTCTCCGACCTTCTAGTCATCGCTGATCCACTTTTCATTTTCCATTGGTTTTGTCTGGTCTTCCATCACACCTGGTTCCAATTCCATCAATTACCTGTTGTGTATTTAACCCACTGTCCCCCCTCCCCCTTGTCGGTAATTGTTTTCTTGTAGTGCTTGTGCACGGTATGCTGGTATTACCGGGTTTTGTTTGACCCATTTATTTGTATTGTTCTGTGGACGGTGGTTTATGGGTATTAAACGACACCGTTGTAAATACGTTTTCGCTCTCCTGTGCCTGACTTCTCTGCCGCCAGTACGCACCTCACTACACCCCTTGTCTTCCAAAAAGGTTATTCTGATCAACACGGTTCTTGATAGAACCCTATCCCTCTGCAAAGAACCCTTTGGAACCCTTTTTCCTAAGAGTGTAGCTGTACATTGGACTTCAGAGGTAAGATGGGGAGGTCCAAGACAAGGTCGCACAGAACAATCAAGCTTCATCAGCATAGCTTTCATTATAGGTGAGCCCAAATGATCTAATGTGATTACAAAGCATAAAAGCAGTATGTTGCTGAAATTGCTGCCTTGCTGAGATTCCTTGTGCGTAACTAGTCCAAAGTGGAGACTCAGCACCCGCAAGGAAAGGAGTAGAATATAAGAGCAATAACTTGCTGGAGGCATCTTCTTCCTTGGAGCTACATTAGCCTGGAATACACTGTAGGTGTTTAATGCAGTGCTGTAGGGTAGAGTGTAGATCACTGGGAGCACAAATTGCAGAGTTTGCCCTAAGTTATCTCGCTCACCAGACACTTCCTCTCAAAGCCTAAGAGTGGCCCAAATATATATAATTGTGTGTTAGCAAGTGATTGCTTGCATGCTGCCAAGTGAATTGCAGAATTCCCATAAAGTGGGCGCTTGTTGAGAAAGAGACAGGGTGGTTGCTGTCCATGGTGCTGATTTGACAAGCGTGTGGTGCTGAACCGAGAGCAACACTCTTACTCACAGCTAGCCACCCGCGGCACCTTCGGGTTTCTAGCGCTGTCTTCTACTCACAGGGTTTTTCAACCATGTTCACACTCAACGCTACAGCGTCTCGCCACCTTGAAAGCATGTGGTTTGACAAACCAAGTAAAAATAAGAGATACACTTTGACTGCTTGATCAATAATCAAAACCTAATTCTCATTCTGGCAGTCGTTGGCAACCCCTCCTACCCTCTACACCCTCAGTTTGAGAGGCTTCCCTTTGACCGGAACTTCAGAATGCCCATGGCCAAGAAGAGCATTTTCAAACATTCATTCCTTCCTTGTGCTGTTGGACTACTAAATGCAAAGTAAATTATAGCAGCATATGTACTGATCTATCCAGTGCAGTTGGGACAGCGGTCAGTTGTGAGTGAATGTGCCAATGTCCTCTGTTTTTAATGTCTGCAACATGTTGGACTGACTGGTTTAAATGTGTATAATGTGAAAATGTATGTCTGTGATCCTTTAAATGGCAGGTGATGCCAAAGAAAAATGTCCACCCTCGATGCACAATAAAGTTTTATTCTATTGAAAATCATGACAAAGTGTCGAGTTTTAAGTTTTTATTGCGTGTTGTATTTTGTAAGGTGGGTGCTGGTAATGAATTATGTGGATTTAATTAAACAAGCATCCAGAGAGATTTAAACAATTTCCAGAACAGTGTCCTGCTGGAGAAGACTAATGGCGTTCAGTCAAAAGAAACTTGATTATAAATGACGTTCACCCACTTGTGCTGAGATGGATTCAATTAAAATAGCCTTTGTGTGAAAAATTAATAGACAATGTTATAGGAGTTCTGGTGAGGGATGGGTAAATCGCCATAGTTGGTCGCGTTTGTTTGGCATTTTAAAATTGTCATTTTCAAACACTATTACCACCGTTCCTCTCGCGCACAAAATAGACTAATCTTTCAGTGTACAGTTTACTTAGCACCTATACATTTTTAGAGCGAATACCTGGCAATGGCATGAAATGTACAAACAAATGCAATCAAGAAATACCTTCCCCTCCAAATGATATCCTTCGTGTAACATACGGATTAAATGTTTAAAATACATGTATTTTATGATAGTGAACAACCACTGTGATAGACTTATCTCCCCCTTTCTTGGGCTATGGTTCATTCCGAAGCCACTGTATCTCTTAGACGCTGCTTTCATAAACACTCACGGTAGGTCCACACGAGGAGTAACAAAGTGAACACATGGAAAAGCAAAAGACTGACCGAACTGTCCGTTCTGTGCCCATGTAGGACTCGTTTTTTTCTGAGATCTGGGGTAAGTTATATCTAATATAGCCTACTGGATGCGTCGTTGGGTATCTTTATTCTAACGAGATCGCGGGCGTTCAGTCAATCACAAGGTGTGACCATATCGCTCCACATCTAATATTGCAAGTTTATATGACCGAAAACAAACAGATATGCTATTGTCAAAGGCAAATAGGGTTGGGCAGTTTGACTTTCTGTCGAATTAGTCAAGTTCTGTTTTATTGACCGCGACTGGGAGTGTAGCAAACGTCCGTTCAACAGTCCTGTGTTGACCATTTGCAATTATGTTGTAGGTTATGGTTTTTATCGATAGTAGCCTAGGTTTATGTGTATTATTGGTATAGGTATTCTGTATTTTATCCCAGATAATACATCAATAACTATTAGACTAAACTTCCCCCAAGACGTCTGAGTATAGTCTATTTTATAGATCTGTTGATTTGTAAATTAGGAAATCAATGTTAGAAACAGGTAATATTACGGCTTTTGGGATTTGATGAGATTTCTTTGTTGTATGGGAATTATGTCATAATTACCATACAACAAAGAGATTTCGTCAAATCCCAAAAGCCGTAATTGTACCTGTTTCTAACATTGATCTCCTAATTTACAAATCAACAGATATTAGACTATACTCCGACGTCTCATGGGGGGAAGTTTTGTCCATCACATAACGTGTCAGCAATGATCCTGCAATGTTTTTAAATAGAAAGGCCTTGGAGAATGAAGTTTGTTGTTGCATCACTGACAGTTTTATACAAAGATGATGTTTACCAGAATAGAAACCAGCTGCTGGTGTTAAGGACAACATGACACTAGCTTCCTTCCAAATGACACCCTATTCCCGACATAGTGCACTACATAGGGAATAGAATGCCATTTTGCACTACATGGGGAATAGAATGCCATTTGGGAGACGGCCATACTAATGGTGCTAATACAGTAGACGTGAAGAATGCAAATCCATAGACATGTTGTAGCTATTACCCTTATCCCCATGGGATGGAGAATGTGATGATGTTCCTTTGTGGCAGATGCAAATGCATAATATCATTATAGCGTTGCCATAGCCACTTTGTTCTGTTAGGCACCAGTACAGGTTTATACAGCTTATTTCACTCTGGTGATGTAGTGTACTTCACCCCTGAAAGGCAAACTAGGTATAGAAGGGAGTAATATCATTATATAGAGAGCGTTGCCATAGCCACTTTGTTCTGTTAGGCACCAGTACAGGTTTATACTATGCTATGTTTATACTATGGGATTCTTCCGATGACATTGAGGAATACACCACATCAGTCACTAGATTTATCAATTGCATTGAGGATTTCGTCCCCACAGTGACTGTACATACATACCCCAACCAGAAGCCATGGATTACAGGCAACATTTCTTACAAGAAATCCCGCTATGCCTGCGACGAACCATCAAACAGGCAAAGCGTCAATACAGGGCTAAGGTTGAATCATACTACACCAGCTCCGATGCTTGTCGGATGTGGCAGGGCTTACAAACTATTACAGACTACAAAGGGAAGCACAGTCGCGAGGTACCCAGTGACACGAGCCTACCAGACGAGCTAAATCACTTCTATGCTCGCTTCGAGGCAAGCAACACTGAGGCATGCATGAGAGCATCAGCTGTTCTGGATGACTGTGTGATCACGCTCTCCGTAGCCGACATGAGTAAGACCTTTAAACAGGTCAACATACACAAGGCTGCGGGGCCAGACGGATTACCAGGACGTGTGCTCCGGGCATGTGCTGACCAACCGGCAGTTGTCTTCACTGACATTTTCAACATGTCCCTGATTGAGTCTGTAATAGCAACATGCTTCAAGCAGACCACCATAGTCCTTGTGCCCAAGAACACGAAGGAAACCTGCCTGAATGACTACCGACCCGTAGCACTCACGTCCGTAGCCATGAAGTGCTTTGAAAGGCTGGTAATGGCTCACATCAACACCCTTATAGAAACCCTAGACCCACTCCAATTTGCATACCGCCCAAACAGATCCACAGATGATGCAATCTCTATTGCACTCCACACTGCCCTTTCCCACCTGGACAAAAGGAACACCTATGTGAGAATGCTGTTCATTGACTACAGCTCAGTGTTCAACACCATAGTACCCTCAAAGCTCATCACCAAGCTAAGGATCCTGGGACTAAACACCTCCCTCTGCAACTGGATCCTGGACTTCCTGACAGGCCGCTCCCAGGTGGTGAGGGGAGGTAGCAACACATCTGCCACAATGATCCTCAACACTGGAGCTCCCCAGGGGTGCGTGCTCAGTCCCCTCCTGTACTCCCTGTTCACCCACGACTGCATGGCCAGGCACGACTCCAACACCATTGTTAAGTTTGCTGACGACACAACAGTGGTAGGCCTGATCACCGACAATGACGAGACAGCCTATAGGGAAGAGGTCAGAGATCTGGCCGGGTGGTGACAGAATAACAACCTATCCCTCAACGTAACCAAGACTAAGGAGATGATTGTGGACTACAGGAAAAGGAGCACCGAGCACGTCCCTATTCTCATCGACGGGGCTGTAGTGGAGAAGGTTGATAGCTTCAAATTCCTTGGTGTCCACATCAACAACAAACTAGATTGGTCCAAACACACCAATTCAGTCGTGAAGAGGACACGACAAAGCCTATTCCCCCTCAGGAAACTAAAAAGATTTGGCATGGGTCCTGAGATCCTCAAAAGGTTCTACAGCTGCAACATCAAGAACATCCTGACTGGTTGCATCACTGCCTGGTACGGCAATTGCTCGGCCTCCGACCGCAAGGCACTTCAGAGGGTAGTGCGTACGGCCCAGTACATCACTGGGGCAAAGCTGCCTGCCATCCAGGACCTCTACATCAGGCGGTGTCAGAGGAAGGCCCTAAAAATGGTCAAACACCCCAGCCACCCTATTCATAGACTGTTCTCTCTACTACCGCATGGCAAGCGGTACCGGAGTGCCAAGTCTAGGACAAAAAGGCTTCTCAACTGTTTTTACCCCCAAGCCATAAGACTCCTGAACATCTAACCAAATGGTTACCTGGACTATTTGCATTGTGTGCCCCCCAACCCCTCTTTTACGCTGCTGCTACTCTCTGTTTATCTTATATGCATAGTCACTTTAACTATACATTCATGTACATACTACCTAAATGGCCTGACCAACCAGTGCTCCCGCACATTGGCTAACCGGGCTATCTGCGTTGTGTCCCACCACCCGCCAACCCCTCTTTTTACGCTTCAGCTACTCTCTGTTCATCATATATGCATAGTCACTTTAACGATACCTACATGTACATACTACCTCAATAAGCCTGACTAACAGGTGTCTGTATATAGCCTTGCTACTCTTATTTTCAAATGTATTTTTACTGTTGTTTTATTTCTTTACTTACCTACACACACATACTTTTTTTTGCACCATTGGTTAGAGCCTGTAAGTAAGCATTTCACTTTACACCTGTAGAATTCGGCGCACGTGACAAATAAACTTTGTTTTGAATCAACCACTCTGAATTTTATGAAACTCCAAGCTCTACAGTACCAGTCGAAAGTTTGGATGCACCTACTGATTTGAGTGTTTTTCTTTATATTCAATATTTTCTACATAGAATAATAGTGAAGACATCAAAACTCTGAAATAACACATATGGAATCATGTAGTTAACAAAAAAAATGGTTAAATGAATCAAAATATATTTTATACTTGAGATTCTTCAAAGTAGCCACCCTTTGCCTTCATGACAGCTTTGCACACTCTTGGCATTCTCTCATCTAGCTTTATCTGGAATGCTTTTCTTGAAGGAGTTCCCACATATGCTGAGCACTTGTTGGCTTCTTTTCCTTCACTCCGCGGTCCAACTCATCCCAAACCATCTCAATTGGGTTGAGGTCGGGTGATTGTGGAAGCTTGGTCATCTGATGCAGCACTCCATCACTCTCCGTCTTGGTCAAATATTCCTTTCACAGCCTGGAGGTGTGTTGGGTCATTGTCCTGTTGAAAAACAAATGACATTTTCACTAAGTGCAAACCAGATGGGATGGCACATTGCTGCAGAATGCTGTGGTAGCCATGCTAGTTAAGTGTGCCTTGAATTCTAAATAAATCACCCACAGTATCACCAGGAAAGCACCATCACAGTGAGAACTACACATGGAGAGATCATCCATTCACCTACTCTGCGTCTCACAAAGACACGGCTGTTGGATCCAAAATTTGGACAGATTTCCACTGGTCTAATGTCCATTGCTCCTGTTTAATGGCCCAAGCAAGTCTCTTCATATTATTGGTGTCCTTTAGAAGTGGTTTCTTTGCAGCAATTCGACCATGAAGGCCTGATTAACACAGTCTCCTCTGAACAGTTGATGTTGAGATGTATCTGTTAATTTAACTCTGTGAAGCATTTATTTGGGCTGCAATTTCTGAGGCTAGTAACTCTAATGAACTTATCTGGTAACTCTAACTAATCCTCTGCAGCAGAGGTAACTCTGGGTCTTCCTTTCCTGTGGTGTTCCACATTAGAGCCAGTTGCATCTTAGCACTTGATGGTTTTTGTGACTGTACTTGAAGAAACGTTCAAAGTTCTTGAAGTTCTTTACTGACCTTCATGTCTTAATGTAATGATGGACTGTTGTTTCAATTTGCTTATGTAAGCTGTTCTTGCCATAATATGGACTTGGTCTTTTACCAAATAGGGCTATCTTCTGTATACCACTCCCACCTTGTCACAACACAACTGATTGGCTCAAACGCATTAAGATGGAAAGAAATTCCATAAATTAACTTTTAACAAGGCACAGCTGTTAATTGAAATGCATTCCAGGTGACTACCTCATGCTGGTTGAGAGAATGCCAATAGTGTGCAAAGCTGTCATCCAGGCAATCTAAAATATATTTTGATTGGTTTAACACTTTTTTGGTTACTACATGATTTCTGTCCTTTGGTCTGATGAGTCCAAATTTTAGATTTTTGGTGCCCAACCGCCGTGTCTTTGTGAGATGCAGAGTAGGTGAACCGATAATCTCGGCATGTGTGGTTCCCACTGTGAAGCATGGACGAAAAGGTGTGATGGTGTGGTGGTGCTTTGCTGGTGACACTGTCAGTGATTTATTTAGAATTCAAGGCACACTTAACCAGCCTGGCTACCACAGCATTCTGCAGCGATATGCCATCCCGTCTGGTTTGCTCTTAATGGGACTATCATTTGTTTTTCAACAGGACAATGACCCAAAACACACCTCCAGGCTGTGTAAGGTCTATATGACCAAGGAGAGTGATTGAGTGCTGCATCAGATGACCTGTCCTCCACAATCACCCCCGACCTCAGCCCATTTGAGATGGTTTGGGATAAGATGAACCGCAGAGTGAGGGAAAAGCAGCCTACAAATGCTCAGCATATGTGGGAAGTCCTTCAAGACTGTTGGAAAAGCATTCCTCATGAAGCTGGTTGAGAGAATGCTGAGAGTATGCAAAGCTGTCATCAAGGCAAAGAGTGGCTACTTTGAAGAATTTAAAATACAACACATATTTTGATTTGTTTAACTGTTTTTTTGGTTACTACATGATTATTTCATAGTTCTGATGTCTTCACTATTATTCTACAATGTAGAAAATAGTAAAAATAAAGAAAAACCCTGCAATGAGTAGGTGTGTGCAAACTTTTGACCGGTACTGTATATTAATAAAATATATAATTTAGCCAACGCTTTTAAAACAAACCCACAATCCTGATATTCAAGCAACATGCTCTACCCATTGAGCCACACAGGACCAAGCTAAATAAAAGGAAATGTTCTCCCGGTCGCTCTACTTCTTTGATTGGGTCTGTGTGTCATAGCTTTGATTGGAGTGTGAGTGTGTGTGTGTGTGTGTGTGAACTGCCAAGCCTCCCAGGCACCTGTTGTATGATCTCAGGAGACAAGACAAGACGCCCCGGGTTCCGTGGACTGTCATCCGTGATTAGCAGTCGACTCTTTGGATCCTTGCTTCTTTTGTGAAGGCCAAATGTTTGATTGCTGTGTTCCTCTCAAATATGTGTGCGTCCAATTTCATGGCTCTCTCGGAGTACTTTCTAATGAGAGAGGGAAGAGAAGAAAAGAGGAGTGTGTGTGACCGCCTGCCGGGTAGGCCCTTGTCATGGTTGGACGGTTGATCTCTGTGATTAGAAGGCATGGCAGGAGAGCGTGATGGCAAGAGAGGGGTTGTGTCCCAAATGGCACCCTATTCCCTATATAGTGCACTACTTTTGACCAGGGCTACCATAGGGTCCTGGTCAAAAGTAGTGCACTATATAGGGAATAGGCTGCCATTTGGGACGTAACCAGAGCGTATCTCAAACACAGATCAGCACTGCTTGACAGGGCCAGGCGGGGGGTGATTATTGATGAGCCCCGGGGTAATTAGATGCACAATGGGTAATCACATGCACATGAATTTGCGGGAGACACTCTCTCTCGTCTCTGGTGTTGTGAGAGCTGCAAGCAGCATCGGAACACCACAGCTGATTTGCACTGTCTCCAAAATTGCACCCTATTCCCTACATAGAACAGACAGGTTTTTTTTCATCGCAAACCCATTCTGAGAGACATATTGCATAGCCCCGAAATCTATGAACACTCATCCAGAAAGTCAATAGTTTCATAAATAACTTACAACTGACGGATTCCCAAAGCATAATAGATTCTCAATGTCCTTAACTGACTTTTTATTTTTAGCAGTTTAACAACAGCCTCGAAAGTTGTAACAATACTTTGTGCTCTATTCAATCAGATCCGCTTTAGCCGAAATCCACAGAGGTTGTTTTGGCGGTGTCAGATGTGGAACTGCATTAGAGCTGTCAAATCCACAAGCATCTCCTGGCATTACACCGAAAGCTGACATTGCCATTGACTGCAAGGAGTCGCATTAAGAGAAATCCCATGCAGCCTTGTTTAGGTTGAACACTGGAATGTGAGATGTAATCTCCACCTCGAAAAATCCCAAAAATTTTCCCTATTATTTATTTATTTATTTGAGTGTCATTATTTATATTTTGCCTACACTTTCTCATTCTGAACTTCTACCGCGAGTGTGACTGGGTGTGGCTTCGTGACAATGATGAGAGAAAAAGTTTGAATACAATTGCCTTAAAGGGAACTAATGGAAACGTCACCTAACGTCGCCTGTTTTCTGGGCAGACACAAAGATATGATGATTTTGATTCCAGTATAATAATTACATTTTAATCCCAATATCGACATGCGCAGGACTGGCCATAGGGGAGTTTGGGCAAAAGCCAAATGTTCCGGTATTGGGGCATCGAGGTAAAAATGGGCGTGTGTTAGAAATCCCAGGCCGAAATCCCAGGCCTGGCTTGGAACAGACTGGGACTAGAATACTGCACTACAATGGCACTGTACAATAAGTGAGCCCATGGACTATTAAAGCAAAGAGCTCTAACAAAGTCAAGGGGGCATAGTCATAATAGGACAGGTGAATATGAGCTAATATAGTTTACAGTTACACAATGATAAAGGACTAGAAACAATTGGATTTGCTTGTTGGTGTGTGTGTGTGTGTGTGTGTGTGTGTGTGTGTGTGTGTGTGTGTGTGTGTGTGTGTGAAAAAAAATCCATATCACAGCAAGTCCTGAGACAAATTATGATATAGATAATGAGGTCATTACTACAGACTGGCTAGCCTTTGTGAAAAACAGTATATAGGCTATAGCATTTAGTACTCCCAAGGCGACTCTTGAATTATGCAACACTAAGAGTAAAATATAGTTCCCTGGATACCAGATAAATGTTAGTTTCCTATTTTAATTATGTTGAACAAAAATATAAACGCAACATGTAAAGTGTTGGTCCCATGTTTCATTAGCTGAAATGAAAGATCCCAGAAGCACAAAAAGCTTATTTCTCAAAAAAATATATACACAAATTTGTTTACATCCCTGTTAGTGAGCATTTCTCCTTTGCCAATATAATACATCGACCTGACAGGTGTAGCATATCAAGAAGCTGATTACAGAGGTGCACCTTGTGCTGGTGGCAATAAAAGGCCACTCGAAAACGTGCACTTTTGTCACACAACACAATGCCACAGATGTCTCAAGTTGAGGGAGCGTGCAATTGGCATGCTGACTGCAGGAATGTCCACCAAAGCTGTTGCTAGATAATTAAATGTTAATTTCTCTCCCATAAGCCACCTCAAATATCATTTTAGAGAATTTGGCAGAACATCCAACTGGCCTCACAACAGCAGACCACGTGTAACCACTCCAGCCCAGGACCTCCTCATCCGGCTTCTTCACCTGCAGGATCGACTGAGACCAGCCACCCGGACAGCTGATGAAACTGTGGGTTTGCACAACTGAATAATTTCTGTACAAACTGTCAGAAAGCACCTCAGGGAAGCTCATTTGCATGCTTTGTTATCCTCACCAGGGTCTGACCTAACTGCAATCCGGCATCGTAACCAACTTCGATGGCCACTGGCAATGCTGGAGAAGTGTGCTCTTCATGGGCGAGTGGTTTACTGATGTCTACGTTGTGATCAGAGTGCCCAATGGTGGCAGTGGGGTTATGGTATGGGCAGGCATAAGCTAAGGACAACGAACACATGCATTTTATCGATGGCAATTTGAATGCACAGGGACACCATGACGAGATCCTGAGGCCCATTGTTGTGCCATTAATCTGCCGCCATCATCTCATTTGTCAGCATGATAATGCACAGCCCCATGACTCAAGGATCTATACACAATTCCTGAAAATATCCTAGTTCTTCCATGGCCTGCATACTCACTAGACATGTCAGCCATTGAGCATGTTTGTGATGCTCTGGATCGACGTGTAAGACCGTGTGTTCCAGTTCCCACCAATATCCAGAAACTTCGCACAGCCATTGAAGAGGAGTGGGACAACATTTCACAGGCCACAATCAACAGCCTGATCAACTCTATGTGAAAGAGACATGTCGCGCTGCATGAGGCAATTGGTGGTCACACCAGATACTGAGTGTTTCTTTTTTTTATCCACGCCCCTAACCTTTTTTTAAGGTATCTGTAACCAACAGATGCATATCTGTATTCCCAGTCATGTGAAATCCATAGATTAGGGCTTAATGAATTTACTTCAATTGACAGATTTTCTTAAAACGAACCGTAACTCAGTAAAGTCTTTAAAATTGTTGCGTTTAGATTTTTGTTCAGTGTAGCTACAGAAACAACGACGTGTTGAAAATGTTTTACCCTTGAGTATACTTCCTGCATGTAACTTTAGCCCAGCTTGATTTTATTTCATTTGATTATGTAAATAGGCATATTTAACAGAAATGGGATTCCAACATATGGCCTTCACACTCCCAGTCGTAACTACTGCCTTTGATTTCGTAACATCCCTAGGAACCCTGTTTTTGTCTAAATAATAACGTGGAAACAAAGTAACAAATGCTCAATTGTGTATTCCGTGCAAGTCTTTTTCATCTGTGATACAATTTCGGTGACAATGAATGCAAATCAAAAGGTGACGGACGAGTCTTTGAAGCTGAATATTAATGGTCTTCGTCAGAATCACAGATGTAGTCGACATCACAATCAAGTACGAAAGTTGTAGGCCGATTAATTGACAGTTGAAATGAGACTCTCAACCAGGTTTTAGTGTTTATGACGCATCATGAATACAGTAGTACTTTCACAGGGAACGTGAACAAAATCGGAATAAGGATCTGAATAAAATCATTCTCCTTCAATGCCCTTCCCAGTTTCCTTTGTTTTTCGCTTCACCTCTTCCATAGATATGGCTGTGACGTCTGTCATGTGTCAAGACTATCAAGTGTCATGTGTTCTGTTTGCATGAGTTAAAAGCTTCTTCTCTCTCTCTCTCTCTACACACTGCAGGATGCTTCAAATCAGAAGCTTCCCCCTGTGACAGACCTGTCTGAGCTCCGCTGAACATGACCCAGCCCAATGTGAGCCTGGTGACTGCCAACCTCAGCGGGGCCTGGGCCAGGGCCGGAAGCGACGACCTAGGGTATGGAGCAGGGAACTTCTATCGTCCGTTCTCAGTGTTCAGCGTGCTAACTCTCACCCTGCTAGCCATGCTGGTGGTGGCCACCTTCGTGTGGAACCTCCTAGTTCTCCTCACCATCCTGAGGGTGCGTACCTTCCACCGCGTGCCCCACAACCTGGTGGCCTCCATGGCCATCTCGGACGTGATGGTGGCCGCCCTGGTCATGCCCCTGAGCCTGGTGCACGAGCTCAACGGGAGGCTGTGGAAGCTGGGCCGCGTGCTCTGCCAGGTGTGGATCTCCTTCGACGTGCTCTGCTGCACGGCCAGCATCTGGAACGTGACGGCCATCGCCCTGGACCGCTACTGGTCCATCACCAGACACTTGGAGTACACGCTCAAGACCCGCAAGAGGATCTCCAATGTGATGATTGCTCTTACCTGGCTGTTGTCCTCCGTCATCGCCCTGTCGCCGCTGTTCGGCTGGGGGGAGACCTACTCGGAGGAGGGCATGGAGTGCCAGGTGAGCCAGGAGCCCTCCTACACTATCTTCTCCACCTTCGGAGCGTTCTACCTGCCGCTGTGCGTGGTGCTCTTCGTCTACTGGAAGATCTACAAGGCTGCCAAGTTCCGTATCGGCTCGTGCAAAACCAACACCATCACGCCTATGGCTGAGGTGATTGAGGTACTTTTGTTGCTACAGTATAGTCTTACTCGGCGTGTTAAACTGGTTGAAGTTGCATCAAAGTGATGTTATTCATACCAGTGTCAGGTTGTGACGATGTCTTCTTCAACCAGTTTTGCCTGCTGGGTGGTGGGATGTTTCATGTGGGATCCACATGATGAATTACCAGTAGACTAGCTTGACATTAATATTCAGTTGATTTTATTATATTATTATTACATTGACACACTCCTAAAGCTCCTCGGGCAATTTTGCCAGACTTAATCAATCAACCTTGACCAATGTTCAGATAATGGTTGCGCATTTGAACACGATCTAAAAAAAAATCTCTGAATGTACCTCAATGATATCAGTGTCATTATAGCTCTATCATATCTGCTCGTGAGTGCATATCACATTATCATTGACTGATGAGACTGTACTGTAGCTCTCAAATTGGTTGCTGGGCAATTAGTGGAAAACCATGTCATCTGTATAATATATTCTGAGTTGTTCTGATGGTGCTGTGATGCTGCTGCAGGGCTCTGGGATGTGAATTGTTCTTTAATGCTTATCAGTGTGTACTGTATCTCATACTCAACAGACCAATTCACCTGGAGGCATGTATGGACATAGGCCCCCACACACGTGCACATCTGCACACAACTACACAAATCACAGTTAACATGCAAAAACAATCCCTTGATGTGAAGGATCTTTTTTTCAAGGATCTTTGGCTTTTTTCACACTATCTCACTCTCTCTCACACACACACACACACACACACGCACACATACAAATGCACACATGCACGCGCGCACACACACACACAGAGGGAAGAAACAAAAAGACAGTAACAAGGGAGGGAGGTAGTTGGTATAACCCCTGTTAATCGCTATAGGTGCAGTGGCCTGTAAACACCCAGCATGTTTAACAAGGCTAGGGACCACTGTGCCTTCCTCACCACAGCAGCTCCCTCTAATCAGCGGGGACTCTGACAGAGTCCAGAGACCCAGGCCTTGTCCTAAATGGCACACTATCCCTATATAGTGTACTACTTTTTGACCAGGGCCCAATGGGCTCCGGTCAAATGTAGTGAACTATATAGGGAATCGGGTGCAATTTGGAACGCAGACTCACTCAACAAGCCCAAACTAATTTATTAAATCATGCCATTTATTTACTCTGTTCAAAGGGAGCTGCCTCCATGCTGCCTTCACTCTCTCATGTTATATACAATAGGCAAACAGAAAACATAGGCCTTTGAGCTTGGCTGGTTTGTTTTGTTTTGAGACTAAAGGGGAGAGAATTGGCTGGTACAAAACAGCATCAACTTATTAAGACTATAGACAGCTATTTCAGGCATCCACCGACTGATTTGGAGACACCTCATTCGTCAGTTAAAAATAGACTTGTTATAGCTCGGTAGGTCTTTGGAATTTCATTTATTCGTCCACAAAATATGGAAAATATTCTGTTGTAGGTTTTATTCAATTATACCACAACAATTATTTGCATAATACTGAGCAGTCGTAAAATAGAAAAACAAATTGGCGCCTAACGACTATTTATCCCCGTACACCCGCTGTAGACACCCCATCTACAACAACATAGCTCAGGCAGTAGGAAGCTCTCTCATCCATTTATATGCAGATGATACAGTCTTATACTCAGCTGGCCCCTCCCCGGATGTTGTGTTAAATGCTCTACAACAAAGCTTTCTTAGTGTCCAACAAGCTTTCTCTACCCTTAACCTTGTTCTGAACACCTCCAAAACAAAGGTCATGTGGTTTGGTAAGAAGAATGCCCCTCCTCCCACCTGTGGGTTTACTACCTGTGATGGTTTAGAGCTTGGGGTAGTCACCTCGTACAAATACTTGGGAGTATGGCTAGAGTAGACGGTACACTGTCCTTCTCTCAGTACATATTAAAGCTGAAGGCTAAGGTTAAATCTAGACTTGGTTTCCTCTATTGAAATCGCTCCTCTTTCACCCCAGCTGCCAAACTAACCCTGATTCAGATGACCATCCTACCCATGCTAGATTACGGAGACGTAATGTATAGATCAGCAGGTAAGGGTGCTCTCGAGTGGCTAGACATTCTTTTCTATTCGGCCATCAGTTTTGCCACCAATGCTCCTTATAGGACACATCACTGCACTCTATACTCCTCTGTAAACTGGTCATCTCTGTGTAACAGTCACAAGACCCACTGGTTGATGCTTATTTATAAAACCCTCTTAGGTCTCACTCCCCCCTATCTGAGATATCTACTGCAGCCCTCATCCTCTACATACAACACCCGTTCTGCCAGTCACATTCTGTAAAAGGTCCCCAAAGCACACATATCCCTGGGTCACTCCTCTTTTCAGTTTGCTGAAGCTAGTGACTGGAACGAGCTGCAACAAACACTCAGACTGGACCGTTTTATCTCCATCTTTTCATTCAAAGACTCAATCATGGACACTCTTACTGACAGTTGTGGCTGCTTTGCGTGATGTATTGTGTCTACCGTCTTGCCCTTTGTGCTGTTGTCTGTGCCCAATAATTTTTGTACCATGTTTTGTGCTGCTACCATGTTGTGCTGCTTCTATGTTGTGTTGCTACCATGTTGTTGTCATGTTGTGTTGCTACTAGAGGTCGACCGATTATGATTTTTCAACGCCGATACCGATAACGATTATTAGAGGACCAGAAAAGCCGGAACCAATTAATCAGACGATTTAAAAATAATTTTAAAAAATGTAATAATGACAATTACAACAATACTGAATGAACACTTATTTTAACTTAATATAATACATCAATAAAATCAATTTAGCCTCAAGTAAATAATGAAACATGTTCAATTTGGATTAAATAATGCAAAAACAATGTGTTGGAGAAGAAAGTAAAAGTGCAATATGTGCTATGTAAGAAAGCAAACGTTTCCGTTCCTTGCTCAGAACATGAGAACATATGAAAGCTGGTGGTTCCTTTTAACATGAGTCTTCAATATTCCCAGGTAAGAAGTTTTAGGTTGTAGTTATTATAGGAATTATTAGGACTATTTCCCTCTCTACCATTTGTATTTCATTAACCTTTGACTACTGGATGTTCTTATAGGCACTTTAGTATTGCCAGTCTAACAGTATAGCTTACGTCCCTCTCCTCGCTCATCCCTGGGCTTGAACCAGCAACACAACGACAACAGCCACCATCGAAGCAGCGTTACCCATGCAGAGCAAAACAACCACAGGCTCAGAGCAGGTGACGTTTGAAACACTATTAGCGCACGCTAACTAGCTAGCCATTTCACTTCGGTTACACCAGCCTCATCTCGGGAGTTGATAGGCTTGAAGTCATAAACAGCGCAATGCTTGACGCACAAGGAAGGGCTGCTGGCAAAACGCACGAAAGTGCTGTTTGAATGAATGTTTGCGCTCCTGCTTCTGCCTACCACCGCTCAGTCAGATACTTAGATGCTTGTATGCTCAGTCAGATTATATGCAATGCAGGACATGCTAGATAATATCTAGTAATATCATCAACCATGTGTAGTTAACTAGTGATTATGATTGATTGTTTTTTATAAGATAAGTTTAATGCTAGCTAGCAACTTACCTTGGCTTACTGCATTCGCATAACAGGCAGTCTCCTTGTGGAGTGCAACGAGAGAGAGGCAGGTCGTTATTGCGTTGGACTAGTTAACTGTAAGGTTGCAAGATTGGACCCCGAGCTGACATGGTGAAAATCTGTCGTTCTGCCCCTGAAAGAGGCAGTTAACCCACCGTTCCTAGGCCGTCATTGAAAATAAGAATGTGTTGAAAATAAGAATGTATTTTTTAAAAACTGACTTACCAATTTCAATTGTTTAAATAAAGGTATTTTTCCGAAAAATCGGTCGACCTCAACTATGCTGTGTTGTCATGTGTTGCTGCCATAAAATACCAATTTCTGTTGTCAATTGTTTTGAAAACTTGAAATTGCAGGAGGCCATCATTGTAAATAAGAATTTATTCTTAACTGACTTACCTAGTTAAATAAAGGTTAAGTAAAAAATACATTTCTATGAAAACTATTTATCTGACAGTCAAATATTACCCCCTTGGACTGTGGTCTTTCAGCTGAATTCATTTTGTCATTCCTTTTCTATGGAGAAAAGTTAGGCTGTTTTCGATTTGGTATTACAGTTTGCATACATGGGTCTTTGGCTCAAGGTCAGCCCAGTTAACAGCATGGACAAAAGGAGTCATGACTGAGGCGTGAAAACATCTAAGCACAATGGACCATGCATACCACAATAGGGAGGGAGCCCTACCGGAAATGTCACACACAATTACACCCACTGGTCACAGACGTCAGTTCAACAACTAATTTTAATTGACCTTTGATTGAGTTGTCAACGAACATAAATTCAACATTAAATCAACAAAAACTTTACCATGTCATTGATTAGAAGTTGGGTGATAAAAATACCAAAAATACAGAAATTCCTTTATGTTGATGACAGTGGGAACAACGTTGATTCAACCAGTTTGGGCCCATAGTGCACATTCCTTTTGCAATTCTAACATGTCTGTGTTATTAACCTGTTTCCAATGTTGTTTTAAATGTATTTAAGAACAAAAAAATACAGCTTTTCAGGTGTTTGTGAATATAAAGACAGGTTTAATACATGTTTGTTACGCGGTACAATTCAAGTTGTGTTACAGTGACATTTGTTACAGTGTAATTATTGTATTTCCAACATTTTTTAACATGGACATGTCTGGTAGGCTAGTCTACCTCTGAGTGGATTGGAGGTAGGTCTGGTCTTACTTTCAACCCATCTCTAAATGCAATCCCTTAACCCCCTGGTGTGGCTCAGTGAAGTAGAACCACTGTGGTCTAATAGGAAATGACATTGATATTTATTCTACCGTTACTTGGTATGCAAAAGGGATCCGCTATGATTAATCCAGTTGAGCCTATGAAACAACATCAAACAACATTGCTATTGCTTATGTATTGTGTAGGACTTAAGTTTGCATGTCTTAAACTCAACAGTAACTTAGTTATGTCACTTAGTTACTGATAGTTAGCTTCCTCTTTGTACAACAAAAAATTACATTTGACATTTTGCCAAGTGAACCTTAATCTATTGACTGGAGTCAAGTTTTCATATATCACAGTCCCAGATTGGCCATGCATGGGATCAAAATGATAGTTTTAACCATGTGCATCATTTATTTGGGGCTGTGATGTGTGGTATGACTGTGATGTGTGGTATGACAGTTAAACTAAGCGTGTGAGGCATTTATCATTTATATTCTTCAAGAGTCCATGGCTATATATCCTTCATTTAGAAGTACACAAAGTGATGTGTCAACGCCAGATTGACCCTTTAAACTGCATTATTACACTGCCCTTCAATTTGGCATCGGCAACTTACCCCCAGCCACTGTGCTTTTAACCTCCTACCCTCTGTTGCAAATTGATTATTTTGATTGTTTGTTTTATTGTTTTAATTGACTAGGCCTACTTCCCAAATGGCACCCTATCCCCTAGTTAGTGCACTACTTTTGACCAGGACCCGTCGGGTGTCATTTGGGACGCAAACCCCAGATGTGATCTGCTGGGAGGAAAGTGTAGGTTTATAAACAGCTCATGCAGAATGACCTGCAGGGGTCAGGTGTAGAGAGAAACACTACTCCATCAGGCTCAACATAACAGTGCAGCTGACTAGAGAGGAGAAATGGGAGGATAGATTGAAGCATGGCGTTTTCATTCCATTACTTCCATTTAACAGCACTCTCTGTATGAGTCACACGTGCAGGTTGATGGCTTGAGTTCTGGCAGGAGGTTGGAGTTTATGCAAACGTATCGTTTGGCTCAATGATTGATTCATTAGAGGCTATTTTGCTTGTTTTTGCTTGATTTGTTAATTTGCCTATTGGATTCAGATAGCTGACTGGTTGCTCAATTAACTCATTCATGGCTGGTTCTTTTAGTAATGTGAGTATCGATTGGTTGACTGATTGACTAACTGACTAACTGACTAATTGACTGAGAACAAAATAAAGTGTGGATTACAGTGTCTCGAAAACGGTAAAACTGAAAGCCTGCGACAACCACTGACTGATTGGTCTGTTCTTTAACTTATTTTAGTAATGTGAGTATCAATTGGTTGACTGATTTGACGGACTAACTGATTGACTAACTGGTTGGCTGACTGATTTGATTGACAGGTGAAGGAAACGTCGCGGCAGCCTCAGATGGTGTTCACAGTGCGCCACGCCACTGTGACCTTCCAGACGGACGGCGACACGTGGCGCGAGCAGAAGGAGAAGAAGGCGGCGCTGATGGTGGGCATCCTGATTGGCGTCTTCGTCCTCTGCTGGATCCCCTTCTTCCTCACGGAGCTCATCATCCCGCTGTGCCACTGCGACATCCCGCCCATCTGGAAGAGCATCTTCCTGTGGCTGGGCTACTCCAACTCCTTCTTCAACCCGCTTATCTACACCGCCTTTAACAAGAACTACAACAACGCCCTTAGGAACCTGTTCTCCCGTCAACGCTGAGGCTGAGGGCTAAAGGGTGAGGGCTAAAAGAGAATGAGGGCTAAAGGACAAAACAGATCATGCCAAATAGCGGTTAAAATCAACGGGTGGCCGCTCAATTGTCTCTGACCACAGAACATTGGCCATCATTTTCTGTTCATTTAAAACTAAGGCTGAGGCTGGGGATAAGGCAGAGGCGGAGAATGGGGCTGTCTTGAAAAAAACACACCATCACATGATCAAATTGATGTCACAGGAATGGTGTTGAGGGGGGTAACTTTCCGTAGATACACCATAGACTGAAAACAAAATAAATATGGTTCTCTCATATAGGACTCAACTACAAACCATGGCCAGCTAGCACATTTGGTTCCTTGGAAGTTGTGGGAACGTACATTTTTGTTTTCCCATTGGTTCTGGGAATGAAGCCATACGTTTCCTGACTGTTAAAACTGAATGTTTTTTTAAACGTTCTGAGAATGGAAGTGAACATTTCACCTGTTCTGGGAACTTACATTTTTTTAGGTTGCAGAGAGGTTCTGAGAACATTTTTATATTGTTCCCTGAATGTTAAATAACACTGCTAGTTTAACTCCAAGCACAGATAGAACATTATTTGCGCAGGCATTAATCATGCAAACACATTTCTTTCTTCTTGTGGCATGATGTCAGTGAGATTCAAACCTATGATCTTCTGCTCTCTATCCATGGAATTAGTCCACTGCACCAACAGGATGGAACTAGCTATTCATTTAAACAGACCCTATTTCAAAGGAAACAAGCCCTTATTAAGATCAGGTGTGGTGTGGCCAACAAACCTGAACAGACTTAACAAGATTTTTGTTGATTGTGAGAACGGGAATGTATATGTTTTAAATAACATTGTTAGAACGTTCTGGGAATGTTACTAACGTTTTCTTGTGTTTTTTTTTTAATGGAAATTTTTCTTAATGTTCTGAGAACATGACTTTAAGTAGATTCATGAGGAAACCTGTAGAAAAAGTTACGCTGAAGTACTGACATGTCCACAGAAGAATATTGTTTCTTAAAGTTATCTGAATGTTCTGAGAACATGACTTTTAATAGAACCATGAGGAAACCTGTAGGACGCGTTATGGGAAGGTTGCATGCAAAATAACTATAGGAGAAACACGCTCTCGCCAAGCTCTAAGAAACATATGGTTCTCAGAACGTTATGTGCTAGCTGGGTATATAATCAACAAACCGTGGACTACATTGTAAAATAGGTAGTAGATAACAAACTAGGAACCACATTACAATCCGGGGATTTGACAACCATCTATTCACTCCGTAGATTTTTAACAACTATTGATTTTCTCTGTGAATAAAACCGATTGTGGTCCACAAACTGAAGTCATCAAGCATTATTGTGATCATCTTGTAACTAACATACACCATATTGAGAAAGTACAGTTTTAGATTGCTGTGTCCAAATAAGATAATACTGTATCAAAATGAAATAAATGGATCAAAATGAAACAGGGGTTGATCATAATCTTTACTCTCAAATGTTTGAGATCATAAAAGTCACAGGTGTCTTCATATTATAGAGAAATCTATTCGGATTGTTGATGAATTGTTCAAACACAAAGTTGGATATTGAGTGTGACAGGCATTGTACTTCTCTAGTGTCTACGCAGATGAAATGGTTGAGCTAGTTTGAGTGTAGTCAGTTTTCGTGAGACATTGGGGATGGAGAGAGGAAAGCCAACGTTCTTTCTCATGGACTGTCACATTTGAAGTGCCTCTCATGACTCCACACATTCCCCCATGATAGCTGATATTTACTTACCACATCTCCTCTCTGGCACTGCTCCTATCCCCAGCTGGAAATGCAAATAGCTGGAAATGCCCAGTGAGCCATCCCCACAACAACATATCCTTATGGTATGGGGGATGTGTTTGTATCAGCTGCATGGTGGAGAGCGAAAATTAGAGTGTGTCTGCATGTACTTGTGTGTGTGTGTGTGTCTGTGTCTGTGTCTGTGTGTGCATGAGTGTGCGCGTGTGTGTGTGAAAGAGAGAGGATTAGGGGGTTACCCACCATTGGCCCTTACCTCCGGCAACACTCCCTCACATCTCCACTTCAAAGGGGATACGGCACTTCCTCCTTGGGTAGAGTGGGACGGCGGATGGGAGAGGTGTTCGAATTGGGTTGTCTGACTCATCTACCTGGCCGTCCGTGTCCTCTACCGCTCAGGTGTTTCCTAACAGTAGGCTACTGAAGAGTGGGGATCCAGAGAGTGTCAACATAATATATTCAGTAAAGGAAAAGCTAACGTGTTGATGCCGGGATCTTCCATTAACAAATAAAAGGGGTGGTTGGATCGAACCAAAAACATTTTTTTTAAATTAAAAGGTCTACACTTGAATACAATTTGCAATTGATAATATTTTGGTTGATGAATTATAAGTGATAATAAACCGCACGCATACGTTTCAGCTTGCATCTTCCTCAATTTCTCACGCAACACATACCGAGGAAGGGTTTGCATGACCTAGGAAGTTTGCCAGGTAAAGCTAGCTAGCTAGGTAGCTAACATCAGATGGCGTCATCTCTCCTTTGCCCACCCTCAGTCAAACCTCAAGCACTGAGTAAGCATTGGCAATCTCATATGTCTGTTATGTTATCTGGGAAGACAGATAAAGCGACATTTATATATATATATATATATATATATATATTCTTTACATTCAATGTTAATGTAAATCACCCCTTCAAGTTTCTTACTGTCACAATGTTTTGATTGATATTGTTTGTTTGTAATTGTATGAGCAATTCAGCTTTTAGCTGCCATGTACAGTGCAAACAAAATAAAACTAAATGAAAAACTAAAAAGCAATGCTAAAATACCTGCCAGCCTGCCCTCTTTCCTTAAATGTACTTGTCAAGATGCCCTCCCTCTCTGCAAGTGCATGCCAATATCCTTCCACTACATCTAGCTAAGTTATAACAACTAGCTCAAAAATATCAAAGTGCTTCCCCTACAGTGTGCCAGTTTGATTCCAGTAAGTTGTGTGTGCTTTAAAAAAAAAAAATTACTTGCCTTTCGTGAACTAAGATTGACTGCTACTTTAGTGAGGAAAAATGTACTTACTACGACTGAGATATGTGGTTGTCCCACCTAGCTATCTTAAGATGAATCCACTGTACGTCGCTCTGGATAAGAGCGTCTGCTAAATGACTCAAATGTAAGGGGCAAGCCGATAATATAAGCACATGGTTTGTTAGGACATGTTGCTACAGTGAGGCAAAGAAAATTGACAATCATTTTCTGGCCTTGTTTCATTTTTATCTGAACACAATTATGTTCTCTGCCATTCTCTTTTTCACTCTCTTTTCTTTTCATTTATACATCTATTTATACAAGGCCAAGACAATTCAGAGGAAACAGCATGATATTGAATGTATGTATTTTGCAGTGGGAGTAACCTGAAATAACCTTTATTGTCCAGTGAACAGACCGTACAGTTTGGGGTTCGGAACAACTCTCTTTTGTATGTGTCTTCTCCTGTTCAAAGTCATGTTTCGGGATCACTGAGGCACTGGATATTCTGTAATAAATGGAAATATATTGTGAGACATGATCCACAGTACAGTACTCCTTCTACACACAGGCTACATCCCAAATGGCACCCTATTCCTTATTTAGTGCACTACTTTTAGGGCGCTGGACAAAAGTAGTGCACCATATAGGGAATAGGGTGCCATTTGGAGTGCAACTACAGTCTCTAGGGCAGGGATGAGCAACTTTGATGGGGGTGGGGCCACAAAAAAAAGTCATCTTGAGGGGCCGCAGTTGCTCGCGAGTCTGATTGCCCACATCCATATACCTCCCTACATTGTGAGCAAAGCATCTTAGTGGCCTCCTTCTTGACAGTGGAGAGAAACATTTTACATTTTTGAGTTAATTTCGTGCAATTCTACACATTTTTCCATGGGGTGTAGAGCAATTGTTGCAGTTTTAAAGCAAGTTTGCTGCAATTCTACACGTTGCCATGGGGCCGAGAGAAGATTCTGCAAGTTTATAACTCATTTCATGCAATTCTACTAATTTTACCATGGGGCGGAGAGAAAAATTAGCTGTTTTACAGCTAATTTCCTGCAAAATGTTAGCTGACATGGGCTAATTGACTGACTATTAGGGACTGACAAAACAATAGTAAAACTGCTGATGCGCAAGCAAATTTCTAAATTGCACCTTGTGCCGTCTACTATTCTAACTCGCAACAGTAAGTTGAGACCCCGACTGGGAGGGTCTTCAAAAGGGGGGCCGCCAGTTACTCATCCCTTCTTAAAGGACTCTCACCTTTTTCAAAAGCACAACCCACCTCTGTCATCCAGTAGCGACTATTGGCTAATGACTAGCTACCTTCCCCCAATCACCTCCTATCCAGTTATCCTTTACATTTTCCCTCCGGTTTTGTTCGCCATTCTCTACAACTGCCATTATTAACAATACCCACCAGACCATGAATATTAATGCATGTGTACCACATTAGTATTCAGTTGATGCCACCTCCAATGTTTGTGAATAAGGACAAACCTAGCCTGGCTACCAGTCTCTTTAGCTGACATTCCACTCCATGTACTGTCATCGCCAATTTGTTTTTCAATGACACATAGTCCAAGGACTGGAATGTTAGTTACTGTAAACAGACTGGTGCCCAGGCTAGGATAAATCCTGGCCGTGTGACAATTGAAATAAAAGCCCAACGTGTGCAGCCTCATCAACCAAATTACTACCTCTTCGTCCTGGAAATTATAGAAAACCACATGGGAAAATAATATATGCATCGCCACAATCTAGAGGAAATTAGGGTTTTATTCATTTGGAGGTGGAGGAACCTTTTACTGTGAGGGAAAATGTTGTGTTATCTGTCATGTTTTCTGTCAGTCTGCATTTCAATTTCACATCTCAACAAGCTCAGATAAATCAAGACAAACACAGGGTATGTTCAGATGGCACCCTATTCCCTACCTTCCCTGCAGGCCCTGGTCAAAAGTAGTGCACTGTATAGGGAATAGGGTGCCATTTGGGAAACAGAGCAGAAAGGAACCTCAATAACAGGAATTGCTAGAAAGCTATTTTCAAGTCCTGCCATAAATTTTCAAGCCAATTTAAGTTCAAACTATAACTAGGCCACTCAGGAACATTCAATGTCTTCTTGGTAAGCAACTCGGGTATATATTTGGCCTTGTGTTATTGTCTTGCTGAAAGGTGAATTTGTCTCCCAGTGTCTGTTGGAAAGCAACAAAATGTGTAAAAAGACAAGGGGTGTGAATACTTTCTGAAGGCACTGTAGATCATTTCGTCATGGATGTGGCTGGTCAAGCTACTATACAGCCTCTCAACTCTGTCCACAGGCTAGACCATAGCGATAGAATCTCATCCAATACTCTGTGCAGATCAGTGATTCTGAATGGACCGCACGCAGGGCAATATGTTGCCGCTGTCTGGCTTGTTTCAAGAGCAGAGATAAACCGGCCCCGAACCAATCAGTGTACTGATTGCTTGAACTGGGTCATTAGGAAGCCATAGCATGAGACGTCTGACACCTGCCTACCCACATGCTGTGGTGTGAAGAGGACTCTGTCTGCGTCCCAAATGGCACCCTAAATCCTATATAGATCAGGGTTTCTGATATGACCGTCTGTAGTCACGGATATCTGTCTAATCCTTCTGATGTGAGTGCACGTGCACATCTTGAACAGATTTGTTTCTTCGATAAATCCCCTGCTCTCTCCTTCTTTCTCTGTCTATCAAACTTCCATTGTTATGACCCTTAAAGCATGAACCATCTTTCATTTTAACTGACAACTAATAGATGTACTTTATGTAGTGGAATCTGACCTGTCTATGTTTTTAAAAAATGTACTAATCATTGGATGCATGAGCAGGCTTGATACCATTAAAGTGTCAATACTTTTTTTAGTTCTACAGCCAAGGACACCTAGATAATTCAAACATTTTCTGGTTATCCTGAGATGTAGTATTTGGTGTCATTGGAGAGATACTGTAGATGAGGTTGACTATGGTACTTGTGCTAGAAAGAATCGACTGTCTTATTTCTTTTTCATCTGTCTGGTATACGGAAAAGTAGGGGGTATACTGGCAAAGGCTCTATCTCTGACTGTTAAGTGGCAGACAGTAGTGCATTAGCATTTGAATATATAGCATAATTGATATGAAATTGGAGATGTGTAATTTCAGAAAATGTCCATAATATAGCTGCAGGAATAGTGGAATGATAGTGTTTCACAGTATTACTTACACGCCAGTATTGTGATTGGCTGTGATATTCGTCTATTGATTTCTCCTGCCGGAGGGGCAAATGGGAAAGCTGTTTTGACTTTGTGGTTGTGTTATCTAGTGGAAATCAGGTCAAGTGCAGAAATCACCCTTTCATTTCCTGCTTGCTAAAATTCTACACTGTTCCCTCAATTTTAGTTCATGTGAGAGAACAGGCACTGAATAGTGTAGGGAAGCATTGTACCAACTAAATCGCTGTGAAATATATTTTCAATAACAAAAAATCGAGTTTTTTCAGCTGTTTGAAGCTGGTGGACCAAAACAAAAAGTTAAAGGCTCAAGCACCAGTCTCCTCCATGTTACGGGAAATGGGAGGCAGCGGGAGGGGGAGATTTGTTTTGAATATAGCCTAGTGCTGTTGCAATTCACCTAGTTTCCACAGAGATTCTAGATGTATCATCTTTAAATGTCATTGATATAAAGCAGCATTTTTCAAAGGCAATGATAGTTCAAAGGCAATTTCAGATGAAAGGCAATATGTTAGGTGCCGTCGCCAGCTAGCCCTGATTATACTATAAAACCCATGTGGGGATCAGTGGCGGTCGGTGCCGTTTAAGATGAGGGAGGACAATATTTGTTTTCATTAGCATGGCCTCATTTCTACAGTATATTGGATGACTGCCATTCATATTCCATTCACCCAGTTCAATGGAACATCGGTAGGTTTAGGCTACTACATGAAACTCTAATTTTCCTTGTACCCATCATGGGGTTGCTAGAACTTAGCCTATGAATGAAAGTTTACAACGTCGGTGCACACAGGTGACAGACAGTTACACATGGACAGACAGTGACACATTTAATACCGCCATGCACACTCTTGCCTGCATCTAACTGATCGAGGGTGTAATGATTAGGACAAATTCAGGTATGTCTATCCCGGTTTCGTTCCATTTGATTTCCATTTAAGAAACATTTTTCAACAGAATCGGCTTAATGAATACACCCCTGATCACACGCAAACAGTTCACTTTCATAGCAGCCACATACAAACAGCTTGTTGTATTCCTTCTCACATCTACGTGCTCTCCTCCCCTCACCTTTTCCCTTCACTTGTGGACTTCAGTGCACAACACATCAGCTGTATGTGACCAGGTGAAAAAACCTTTCCAAGCCAAACCATATCATAACCTTCACACACAGCCTACATTGTTGTAACCATATTAGAAAAAAAGAGAGAAACATCATAGTCAACATAGCTAATATAACTAATGTGTTAGTAAACAAGCTACAATCAGCAGTTTAGCAGTTACACCGGTGGGCCCTATTGGCAATAAATTAGCAAAACCAAAAGCTTACCTTGACTTGTGGTGTCAACTACTCACCACATTTTATGCACTGCAGTACTAGCTAGCTGTAGCTTATGCTTTCAGTACTAGATTCATTCTCTGATACTTTGATTGGTTGGACATGTCAGTTCATGCTGCAAGAGCTCTGAAAGGCTGGAGGACGTCCTCCGGAAGTTGTCATAATTTCTGTGTAAGTCTTTGGAAGGGGTGAGAACCGTGAGCCTCCTAGGTTTTGTATTGAAGTCAATGTACCCAGAGGAGGACAGAAGCTAGTTCTCCTCCATCTACACCATGGTGCTGCCCTACAGAGTACTGTTGAGACTAATGTAGAACTTCATTGCAAAACAGTGTGTTTTAATCATTTATTTGGTGACGTGAATATATTTAGTATAGTTTTATCTAAAAATTACAACTTTTTCAATGTTTCACAATTTTTATTTTTATGAAATTCACTGAGAAGGGTGGTCCTCCCCTTCCTCCTCTGAGGAGCCTCCGCTGGAGGGGTTATGAAATGTATTCATATCAACTGAGTGCTGCTAGTATTTAATTTGAAATGAGAATGTGTAGTATGTGTGACAATATTATTCATTTTAGAAGGGCAAGTGGCATCATGGTAACGTCTCAGTAGGGGCTAGCATGATTTGCATCTTCCTTTTTTCTCTTCCTCACTATTTCCCTCGTTCTCTTCTTTTATTTCAATTCCACACCAAATGTCCAACATTTCAATACATTTTTTTATAAAGTAGGCCTCTTTGATGTATGGTGTTTTATCGCCGAATACATAATGGTCTGTCGCAGTGAACGCTTTTAGTCGAAATTCCCCTGAAGATCTGAGAGCATTAGAATATGAATGGGATCCATTGAATATTGTCAAATCATGTGTTGATTGCATTGCCCGTGGATGGTGAAACGCTGAAATGAATGAGGCTAGAAAGACACAAGTGGTCCTGAAGATAAATAATTCTGTCACAGATGTGACTGGTCAAGCTACTATACAGCCTCTCCACTCTGTCCACAGGCTAGGCCATAGAGATAGAATCTCATCCTAGTTATTTGGGCTAAACATATCCCACAGAGGCAATGTTCAAGCTACAGTACCTCCAAAATTGGCAGACATGAAGCAGAAAAAAGAAACTGTTGAGAAATGTAATCTCTCACCTAATTCATAAACAGAGCAAGCTTTTGCTGTTTCATATTCATATTCATATCCAGCCAATTATTTGTTGTTGTTGGGGATTAAAGACCATCTGTGGTACGGAAATTAAACTGGGAATCATGCTTGTACCTAGAGGTGGGCAACATACAGATACAGCCCACGAGCCCATTCAATCTCGCCCGTGGGCAGTTTGAGAAAAACAATGTATATAAAATATATTATTTGGGGGTTATTATTTTGGTAAATTATTATTTTGGGTTCGCAAAACACTTCAGGCCACTTCTGATAGTTTAAAACTAGATATAAAGTATCTAGAAATTATATACTTTTTCAAAGTAACTGCTCTATTTCTTACCCACAAATTGCTTTTTACTAACAAATCTGTGTGGCCCTCCGCTGAATTTTTTTATCCCGATGTGGCCCTCGAGCCAAAATGATTCCCCTCCACTGACCTAGGGGCTACTTGTTTCATTTCCAGCAGGTCTGGACACAAACACGGTCCACAAGTCCAGTATCGTTATAGAAGTGCTATTGTACTCAGAAATGTATACTGATACCTCAATAAATGAGAGATTAAGTATGAGTGAGTGTTGTGAGTGTAATTGTTGTGAGTGTTAGAATACAGTGGTTCAGTGAAGCGTTGTTCAGCTATGTCTTCACAGTGAGTGACAGTGTGATTATGGATCTCCAGTGGATTTCTACACAGCTCTATTTCTTTAGAATTAATATTTCTTTAGAATGAATGATGATGACTGAAAGCCATGCAGGTCTCCCTGCAAGATGACTTATTATATTAACGCTGCGTTTTCTCCTGCTGCTGGCATGGGGAAGGAAAAATACATTTTGAGAGATAATTGGATCACGAGCTGTCAGATTAGAAAGCGGTTGCGGAGGAAGGGAGGGAGACCACGTGACCTTAGAGACTAATGGAAATTTGATAATTCAGAAGGCCTGGCATCTATATTACTGCACAGACGGTTCTAGTGGCTTTACTACAGGAGTGGAGGTGCAGGTATGGCATGCCCACGCCTCCCCAAGCATGGGGGGACAAAGTCATTTGCATACAGTATACCCAGCTAGCACATTTGGTTCCCTGGAAGTTGTGGGAACGTATGTTTTTGGTTTTACATTGGTTGTGGGAACGAAGCCATAGGTTTCCTGACAGGTAAAACTAAACATTTTTTAAACGTTCTGAGAACATAAGTGAACATTTTGCCTGTTCTGGGATCGTTTATGTTTAGGTTAAAGGGAGGTTCTAATAACTTTTTTTAACACATACATTCATTAGTTTCCGATCAACAATTAGGACAATCAACAATTACCTAAATATTTTTCCCCCCACACATACACACCCCCCCCTCCCCAACGCAAAGAAACAAAAACATAACAACCAAACATTCCCAGACAAATCCTCACATTTCTAATAATACAAATACATACAAATAGAATATGTAGTTGCAAGTAATGCAGATTACGCTTTGACTATAGCCAATATTCACCCCAAAAATAGGGAATATACAGATTTACAATTCCAATGCTTCTACAATATCACCGGTTTGCAAAAACTCACAAAACAGATCCCAAATATCATGAAACTCTGGGGCTTACTTTTTCACTATATAAGTACATTTTTCAAGAGCCAGGCTTCACGTTAACTATTGACCAATGACCAAGTGAGGGGGAGCTGACATACTTCCAATGGAGAGCAATTGAATGTCTAGCTTGTAATATACAGAGGTCAAACATTTTCTTCTCTCTCCTATGTAAAGAGATATTCCCTGGGTAAAGATTTAGGATGCAAAGTTTAGGTATTAATGATACTGGAGTAGAGGTAATCTTAGAGATATAGTGCAGTACTGAGCTCCAAAATGTTTGTATCACAGCACATTCCCACAGGCAATGATACAAGGTGCCTAAATGCGTGTTACATTTAACACACAGGTCTGGGATATTAGGGTCAAATTTGTGGAGCTTAACAAGGGTGAACAAGTATTTGAAACTGCCGATTTTGCAGGTTTTCCTATTTACAAAGCATGTAGAGGTCTGTAATTTTTATCATAGGTACACTTCAACTGTGAGAGACGGAATCTAAAACAAAAATCTAGAAAATCACACTGTATGATTTTTAAGTAATTAATTTGCATTTTATTGCATGACATAAGTATTTGATCACCTACCAACCAGTAAGAATTCCGTCTCTCACAGACCTGTTAGTTTTTCTTTAAGAAGCCCTCCTGTTCTCCACTCATTACCTGTATTAACTGCACCTGTTTGAACTCGTTACCTGTATAAAAGACACCTGTCCACACACTCAATTTAACAGACTCCAACCTCTCCACAATGGCCAAGACCAGAGAGCTGTGTAAGGACATCAGGGTTAAAATTGTAGACCTGCACAAGGCTGGGATGGGCTACAGGACAATAGGCAAGCAGCTTGGTGAGAAGGCAACAACTGTTGGCGCAATTACTAGAAAATGGAAGAATTTCAAGATGACGGTCAATCACCCTCGGTCTGGGGCTCCATGCAAGATCTCACCTCGTGGGGCATCAATGATCATGAGGAAGGTGACGGATCAGCCCAGAACTACACGGCAGGACCTGGTCAATGACCTGAAGAAAGCTGGGACCACATTCTCAAAGAAAACCGTTAGTAACGCACTACGCCGTCATGGATTAAAATCCTGCAACGCACGCAAGGTCCCCCTGCTCAAGCCAGCGCATGTCCAGGCCCATCTGAAGTTTGCCAATGACCATCTGGATGATCCAGAGGAGGAATGGGAGAAGGTCATGTGGTCTGATGAGAAAAAAATAGAGCTATTTGGTCTAAACTCCACTCGCCGTGTTTGGAGGAAGAAGAAGGATGAGTACAACCCCAAGAACAGGGGAGGAGGGGATTGAGGGGAGGATGGATGGGGCCATGTATCGCAAGACCTTGGCCAACAACCTCCTTCCCTCAGTAAGAGCATTGAGCAACTAAGGAGTGGCTCCGTAAGAAGCATCTCAAGGTCTGGAGTGGCCTAGCCAGTCTCCAGACCTGAACCCAATAGAAAATCTTTGGAGGGAGCTGAAAGTCCGTATTGCCCAGCGACAGCCCCGAAACCTGAAGGATCTGGAGAAGGTCTGTATGGAAGAGTGGGCCAAAATCCCTGCTGCAGAGTGTGCAAACCTGGTAAAGAACTACAGGAAACATATAATCTCTGTAGTTGCAAACACAGGTTTCTGTACCAAATATTAATTTATGCTTTTCTGATGTATCAAATACTTATGTCATGAATTAAAATGCAAATTAATTACTTCAAAATCATACATTCTGGATTTTTGTATTAGATTCCGTCTCTCACAGTTGAAGTGTACCTATGATGAAAAATTACAGACATGCTTTTCAAGTAGGAAAACCTGCAAAAATCAGCAATGAATCAAATACTTGTCCTCCCCACTGTATGTTCTCATTATCCAATTGTATTGCAACAATCTCAGGTGGGAGTTTATTGTCTGTATCTGAGCTCTAGAGCATATCTGCCAAATGATCTAAAACAACGAGGAGGCGGCTTATGGCAGAGAAATGAACATTACATTCTCTGGCATAAGCTCTGGTAGACATTCCTGCATGCCAATTGCACGCTCCCTCAAAACTTGAGACATCTGTGGCATTGTCTTGTGTGACAAAACTGCACATTTTAGAATGGCCTTCTATTGTCTCCAGCACAAGGTGGACGGACACGCGCATTTATAGGGCCAGAGGGGATGGCTGCCGTATTATGGGTTCCTAACCAACTGTGCTATTTTGTGTGTTTTTTCACATTATTTGTAACCTATTTTGTACATAATTTTGCTGCTACCATCTCTTATGACCGAAAAGAGCTTCTGGATATCAGAACAGCGATTACTCACCTTGAACTGGACAAAGATTTTTTCTTTAATGAGTCTGACGCGAAGTGTATACTGCTTCTCCAAGACCAGGCCCAAATCCCTATTGTTTGCGTGAAGAAAATATGTAAATACAGGGGGCGGAGATCAGGGTGCCTTGTGAGAATTCATTGGCGAGTGGGTAACCCGCCTCTACCATCCGTCCTATTGGCCAACATGCAATCACTGGAGAATAAACTGGATGATCTCTGTTCGAGACTATCCTACCAACGGGACATTCAAAACTGTAATATCTTATATTTCATTGAGTTGTGGCTGAACGACGACACGGATAATACATAGTTGGCCGGGTTTTCTGTGCATCGACAGAGTAAGGACCGATGCTGGAGATGAGAAGCAGGTACAGGGAGTTGACATTTAATACGGAATAGACAGGTAACAAAACAGGAACAGTGTCAGCACACGGGTAAACAAGGACATACCACAATTAATGCTGCAGGGAATAGAGAGGGGAACCAGACAGATATAGGGGAGGTGATGACAGAGATGAGTCCAAGTGAGTCCAATAATTGCTGATGCGCGTGACGGGAAAAGGCAGGTGTCCGTACTGATGGTGGCAGGAGTGCGTAATGTCGGGGAGCCTGGTGCCTTCGTCCGCCAGGGAGGGAGAGTGGGAGCAGGCGTGACAGACAGGACCAAACAGCTATGTCTGGTAAGATGAGGGTTGGGGGTGTGTGTTAATTTGTCAATAACAGCTGGTGCACAATGTTTAATATTAACGAAGACTCGAGGTATTTCCCGCCTGAGGTAGAGTACCTCATGATTCACTGTAGACCACACTACCAAGAGATTTTTCATCTATATTTTTCGTAAACGTCTATTTACCACCACAAACCGATGCTGACACTAAGACCGCACTCAACGAGCTGTATAAGGCCATAAGAAAACAAGAAAATGCTCATCCAGAAGCAGTGCTCCTAGTGGCCGGGGACTTTAATGCAGGCAAACTTAAATCCTTTTTACCTAATTTCTACCAGCATGTCACATGTGCAACCAGAGGAAAAATAACTCTAGACCCCCTTTTACTCCACACATAGAGGCACCTACAAAGCTCTCCCTCCTCATCCATTTGGCAAATCTGACCATAATTCTGTGCTCCTGATTCCCGCTTACAAGCAAAAACTAAAGTAGGAAGTACCAGTGACTCGTTTAATATGGAAGTGGTCAGATGATGCGGATGCTACGCTACAGCACTGTTGCTAGCACAGTCTGGAATATGTTCCGGGATTCATCCAATGCTATTGAGGAGTATACCACCTCAGTCACCGGCTTCATCAATAAGTGCATCAATGATGTCGTCCCCACAGTGACCGTACATACATATCTCAACCGGAAGCCATGGATTACATGCGACATCCGCGCCGAACTAAAGGCTAGAGCTGCCACTTTCAAGGAGAGGGACACTAATCCGTCTGCTTATAAGAAATCCCGCAATGCCATCAGACGAACAATCAAACAAGCAAAGAGTCAATACAAGACTAAGATTGAATCCTACTACACCGACCCTGATGCTCGTCGGATGTGGCAGGGTTTGCAAACTACTATGGACTACAAAGGGAAACCCAGCCATGAGCTGCCCAGTGACGCGAGCCTACCATTTGAGCTAAATGCCTTTTATGCTCACTTTGCGGTAAGCAACACTGAAGCATGCATGAGAGCACCAGCTGTTCCGGACGACTGTGTGATCACGGTTTCCGTAGCCAATCTGAGCAAGACCTTTTAACAGGTCAACATTCACAAGGCCGTGGGGCCAGACGGATTACCAGGACGTGCACTCAGAGCATACGTGGACCAACTGGCAAGTGTCTTCACTGACATTTACAACCTCTTCCTGACCAAGTCTGTAATATCCAAGAAAGTGCCCAAGAAAGTCTGTGCCTAAGAAAGTGAAGGTAACCTGCCTAAATGACTACCACCCAGTAGCACTCACGTCGGTAGCCATGAAGTGCTTTGAAAGGCTCACATCATCACCATCATCCCGGAAACCCTAGACCAACCAATTCGCATACCGCCCCAACAGATCCACAGATGACACAATCTCAATCGCACCCTCGCCCTTTGTTTTTGCGCTGCTGCTACTCACTGTTTATAATCTATGCATAGTCACTTTACCCCTACCTACATGTACAAATTACCTCAACTAACCTGTACCCCCACACATTGACTTGGTACCGGTACCCCCTGTATATAGCCTCGTTGTTCATTGTGTTACTTTATATTTTATTTTTTACTTTAGTTTATTTACTAAATATTATCTCAACTCAATTTCTTGAACTGCATTGTTGGTAAAGGGTCTACACCTGTTGTATTCGGCGCATGTGACAAATACAATTTGATTTGATTTGTAACGATCATGCTGTTTAATCAGATTCTTGATGTGCCACACCTGTCAGGTGGATGGATTACCTTGGCAAATGAGAAAAGGTCACTGACAGGGATATAAACAAATTTGTGCACACATTTTGAGAGAAATACACTTTTTGTGAGTATGGAACATTTCTGGGATCTTTTATTTCAGCTCATGAAATATGGGACTAATATTTTACATGTTGCATTTATACTTTTGTTCAGTGTAATAACTTCCATGTGCTCGAAGGGATATTCAATGTGCCCTTATTTGCAAGGCATTGGAAAACCTCCCTTGTCTTTGTGGTTGAATCTGGGTTTGAAGTTCACTGTTAGACTGAGGGACCTTACAGATAATTGTATATGTGAGGTACAGAAATTAGGTAGTCATTCAAAAATAAATGTTAAACACTATTACTGCACACAGAGTGAGTCCATGCAACTTATTATGTGACTTGTTAAGCATATTTTTACTCCTGAACTTATTTAGGCTTGCCATAACAAAGGGGTTGAATACTTATTGAGTCAAGACACTCCATATTTTAATTTGTAATTTATTTGTAAGAACAAAAAAAATCTACTTTAACTTAATGGAGAATTGTGTGTAGGCCAGTAACATCATTTTTCTTGGTTAAGCAATTTAAAATTCAGGCTTTAAGACAATACGTGGAGAAAGTCAAGGGGTGTGAATACTTTCTGAAGGCATTGAATGCCAGCCTTGAACCTGTATACAAGCATAATGTTTTTTTGAACAGAATACAACAGATCAAATGAACTGGGATGACATTCACTCTCATGGGAGACCAAAAAGAGCCAGCTGAAAGCCACCCCTCCAAAAAAGCCATTCCTCCAATAAGCCACACCTGCAATATTCTGATAGGCTGCAGCTTCTACAGTCCTCTGCCAATTAGCAAGTAGTGTTACATATTGTCCACAGAAGTCAGTGAAGGCACAATAGGTTACTGTCATGTATTGCTAGTGGCAGACAGTTGTCTGTAAGCTGTTGTGAATTCTACAATAAATTACTGCCAAATGGTTTCCAGCTAAGAAAAGACAGATTCACAGCAACAAGTTGTCATTAAATTACTGGAAAATGCACAATAACCACTTCACTGTGCAGCTCATTAGTGGCACATACTCAGTGATGATAGTGTCTTATATACCAAATATTGGGTAGAAAAATGACCCATTATACTTACAAGGTACCAAACTGGACCATGTGAGTTCATATACAGTATGTGCCTGTGAAGTGTACCTTTGACTTTTTTGGACCTCAGGGAACAACACTGTACCCTAATCATACCCTTGTTTTTTGCATGTATTAATACATGTTCCAAGCAATAAGTATGACCCTGAAACATCACAAACATCGAAGCACTAAACCAAGCGATAGCAAGTTCAAATCCCCCAAGCAGTCATGTATACTCTATGTGAAGTGTCCTTGAACACTGCTAGTTCTATATTGATGTAACATTGATGGTGATAATTGGATCATTATTTACTTGATTCTGGGCCGCTTTTAGCAAAGTGCAGGAATGTATTCTTGTCAATAAGTCTGTAGCCATATCTGTTTTATGATCACAGACCTGGTGGTGTAATAGGACACAGACCTGGTGGTGTAATAGGACACAGACCTGGTGGTGTAATAGGACACAGAGCTGGTAGTGTAATAGCAAACAGACCTTGTGGTGTAATAGGACACAGAGCTGGTGGTGTAATAGGACACAGAGCTGGTGGTGTAATAGGACACAGAGCTGGTGGTGTAATAGGACACAGAGCTGGTGGTGTAATAGGGGACAGAGCTGATGGCACAGCAGGAACATCAGGTACCAAGTAACTAAGAGGTTGTGAGTTAAGTCCCAAGCAATCCAGGGGACCATGACACAATGATCTAAAGAATCTTCTTGGGGATGTCCCGGGTACTAGTGGACCATGACTTTAAATTTAAGTAATGTCAATTATGCATTTTAAAGTATAATATTCTCAATGACATTTGACACGTGTAGTTTCATGTTATCACATGTTGAAATTTTGCATAGGTGTGTGTAACAGTATAGCTTCTGTCCCTCTCCTCGCCCCTACCTGGGCTCAAACCAGGGACCCTTCGCACACATCTACAACTTCCTCCCACGAAGCATCGTTACCCATCGCTCCCCAAAAGCCACGGCCCTTGCAGAGCAAGGGGAACAACTACTTCAAGGTCTCAGAGCGAGTGACGTCACCGATCGAAACGCTATTAGCGCGCACCACCGCTAACTAGCTAGCCATTTCACACCGATTACACGTGTCCCGTTTATTTCACGAGATCATGTTTTCCCGGTATCACATTGACTTCAAATACAATCATGTGATCACGTGAGATCACACGAGATCATGTGATCAGGTGAAATTCATGTGTTTTTTTCCCATTAAGTATTACGCCATCATTTGCAAACAACGTTTATGAACAAACACTCTATAGCTTCGAAACAGAATTAAAACAGAATTTTGATCTCCTACATGATTAGTGATTGCATCCATTGCTCTGTCTATGAATTTGAGACTGGCTACATGTCTCCAGCCCCATCCCTTAGCTGTATGTTTTATTAGCTGTATGTTTTATTAGCTGTATGTTTTATTAGCTGTATGTGTTATTAGCTGTATGTTTTATTAGCTGTATGTTTTATTAGCTGTATGTTTTATTAGCTGTATGTTTTATTAGCTGTATGTGTTATTAGCTGTATGTGTTATTAGCTGTATGTGTTATTAGCTGTATGTTTTATTAGCTGTATGTGTTATTAGCTGTATGTGTTATTAGCTGTATGTGTTATTAGCTGTATGTTTTATTAGCTGTATGTTTTATTAGCTGTATGTTTTATTAGCTGTATGTTTTATTTATCTTGTTATTAGTCCTTGTTATTAGTCCCAACCTTCAGCTCCATTCCCTCAGCTGTTAACTACTCTGTTGTTTGATGGCCAGATTCAAAGTTATTGTATGCTTCTTCTCTCTTTACTCGTATTTCATGCTTTTTAACATCCACCTCCTGGGATATATACGAGACAGAAGAGCAAACAAGACGAAGAAGATCAAACTCCTGGGGAACAAAATCGTCATTATGAGGTTGCCTGAGTTTCTTGCTTCGGCATTATGTTTGAATTAATCCAAGCCAAACAACTCAGCTCTTTACAGGACCACCAGACTATCACTGAAATCAGGACGTTTGAATTCATCCAAGCCAAACATCTCAGCTCTTTACAGGACCACTATCACTTAAATCATGATCATGCTTGGCCATACACCACATAGTCTGTGTCCAAAATGGCAATCTCTGGGCCCTAAGGGCCCTGGTCAAAAGTAATGCACTATAGGGAATACAGTGCCATTTGGGACTCCGCCATAGATTAATGAGGTTGTCGTCGAGCGTCACTTTTGACCACTTTCAGTGGGCACGCTGTATCCAGAACTTCTGATCTGACCACCTGCTGGTGTGTGTGCTCACTTAGCCACAGTTGGCTCCAGCCCACCATATACTTTGAAGATGCCCAGAGATGATCTCCTCTAAGGTTCTGTTAGCAGACAGACCTTTTTTCCCCCCAGTGGTCCTCATTATTTCTGCAGCAAACACGCTGGAAATTTGATTACAACTTTAAAGGTGAAATCAGCACTTGAAACAATAACAAAGTTGGCTCCCTGCCCTATTTCGGTAAAAATCTGAGGAATGGGGCTGGAGAAATGTAACCACTCTCAAATGTATAAACAGAGCAATGGATGTGAGGACTGACTATCCATGATATCAAAATAATAGTTTTAACAATGTTTTGAGACTACATAGTGTTATAAATGCTATTTACTTTCTTTACAAACATTGGAGTAAAACAAGCTTATATGTTGGGTTCTGATGGGGTACGATAGTTAACTAAGCTCATGAGTCGTTTTATAAGTTATATTCTTCAAGAATCAATGGGTACATATAATTAATGTATAAGTCCCAAAATGGATGTAGTAACTACAGTTTGCCCCTTTAAGTTAATCTCCACAGGAGACAAATATTACACCCAATGTGAGGAAAGTTCTACTTGGTCCTGCATTTCACTGAACAAGTCTGGTGTGTAGAAAAAAACGAATAGATTCTCTAATGAGAATGCTTTTAGTCTAGGGTTCCATTTGGGTCCAGGAAATCAGTGTTAATTATTTTTTAGAATTTTTCCCTTCCCTAGGTGGGGTGAAAGTCTCAAAACATTAAGACTTGATGAACTTCTAGAGATTATCTGTTTATATACCTTGTGCTAAGTTGTGACAAGTTGTGACAGCATTGTGTGAAGAGACACTATCCTATAATAATACATTTTGTGGACACATTTTGAATAGATAATACACTTTCTTTCTGTCCCTTAGAGGAAATGTAAGCATGAAGACAGAGCGATAACCAACCTGGGTTCAAATAGTATTTGAAATCATTTCAAATATATACTTTATCCGGGCTTAATTAGGCTTATCTGGGGAAATGGCACCAATAGAATAGTTGGATTTTCAAACCCCGCCCATCTGACACTCAAGATAGACTAGATGTATTTGAAATATTTCAAATAGTCTTTGAACCCGGTGCCAGGCTAGCGCTGCTACCCGTGGGTACTTCACATAAGCCTGTCTTTTACAATAGCTGAACAGAACAGTCATGTTGTGAACTTGTGAGGTTGAACCTGGTTGTTAAACCAGTTGGTAGCTCTTTGGACAAAGTATCAGTGGGCTCGAAAAATTGCAATTTCTGTCGGTTATTCATTTTCAAACGGATGTTGATCATGTCCTATTGCTGAGCTCTCAATAGTTTGCATGATTAATGAGCATGATTGACCTTTGATTTGTGCAACAGATTTATGAATTATGCATATATCAGATGGGATTCTCTTGTTCGTAAAAAATAGCACCCAAGATTACAGTCTCAACACGTATTCATTTGGGGATTTTGCTTCCATGTCCTGCTGTGAGTTCAGTCATTTAGTGGATTCTCATGGACATCTGGTATATATATATATATGAACGCCTTTTCGCAGTGTTGACAGTGATGTAAATATTCAGTCATGGGAATAATCAGTCATGAGCTTCTGAAAAAGTCCTCACAAGGATAGTAAAGCAAGAAAAATTTAGACAAGTGGGGACATTTTGCCTGTCCACACAAGAAAAAAAGCCTATTATAGGCTTAGTGGTTAGGGATAGGGTTAGAGTTACAATTAGGTTTAGGGTTAGAATTAGCATTAGGGTTAGTTTCAGGGTTAGGGGTTAAAGTTTGGGGGTTAGGGAAAATAGGATTTGAATGGGAATACATTTTTGGGTCCCCACAAGAATAGTAAAACAAACGTGTGTGTGTGTGTGTGTGTGTGTGTGTGTGTGTGTGTGTGTGTGTGTGTGTGTGTGTGTGTGTGTGTGTGTGTGTGTGTGTGTGTGTGTGTGTGTGTGTGTAGGGCTCTAAATTAAAATGTTTAGGCTATAGTATAATTTGTGGTGGAGTGGAGCAGCTGTGCGTGTGTGTGTGCATGTGTTTAGAGACAGGCACAGCAGTGGTGGATACATCTATGGCAGGCCCTTTGTTCTGCAGCCAGAGGAATCCAAGGAATAGTTCTCCCTTCTTCCACATGCTGCAGTGACTGCAGGTACATTTATGGTCCACAAACACACATACACACATATGGTGGTCACACACAGACAAACACACATCCCACCCCCACCATGCTCCCTTCTGACTTGCCATCTCACAGCTGCTGTTTGCTGTTGACAGCTCACTCTACCCAGTAAAAAGAACCCAGTGTTTTTATAGCACGATTTATATTCATGCATCTGGCTGTTCCAGTTCAAAGGTCCAGTACTGTGTGCTGCATGATCAAAACAGGACCAAGAAGACAACCACAACCAAAAGCACAAACACCTTTTATGCTATGCCATTTGAAATATACGCTGAGTGTACAAAACAATAGGAACATCTTCCTAATATTGAGTTGTACCCCTTTTGCCCTCAGAACTGCCTCAATTCATCGGGGAATGGAGTCTACAAGGTGTCTAAAGCATTCCACAGGGATGCTGCCCCATGTTGACTCCAACTCTTCCCACTGTTGTGTCAAGTTGGCTGGATGTCCTATGGGTGATGGACCATTCTTTATTTTGAACACAGCAGCGTTGCAGTTCTTGACACACTCAAACCAGTGCGCCTGGCACCTACTACCATACCCCGTATCACGTTTGAGGTATGACCCAGATTCAGACAGAGCTGAAGAAACAAAAGTTTCTTCCTAACAACAGGGGCAGGCCAACGACAGGTCCAAGGCAAGCAATGAGTGAGCAGTAATCTAGTGAGGGCATAAAGGGACCAGAGCAGCAGGCAGTCTCAGGGTCAGGACAGGCAGTGGTCAATAATCCAGTAAGGTACAAAAACGGCAGACAGGCTCAGGCTCAGGGTCAGGGTCAGGGTCAGGGTCAGGGTCAGGGCAGGCAGAACGGTCAAAGCCTGGAAAGACTAGAAAACAGGAACAGGAAAAGAGGAGACAAAGGGCTGTGAGACATGGGTTTGACTCTGGACACATGGAAGGTGAGATGTATATGAAGGGTACGGGACAACAGAAGACGAATAGCAGAGGGTCTAGTAATTTTGGAGAAGGCCGATAAACCGGGGGGAGAGTTTGCGTGATTCCACCTGGAGGGGCAGATCCCAAGTGGATAGCCATACGTTCTGGGCAGAAGGTATGCCGACCTCTTCTTCCTGCTCGAGGAAGAGCAGGGGCTGATACCCCAGGGAGCACTCAAATGGCGATAGGCCGTTGGAAGAGAAAGGAAGGGTTTGCGGGCGTATTCCACGCACACAAGCTGCTGGCTCCAGGTGGTGGGGTTGGAGGAGACCAGGCAGGGCAGAATAGTCTCCAGGTCCTGGTTGGCTTGCTCCGACTGGCCGTTGGACTGGGGGTGGAACCCAGAGGACAGGCTGGTCGACAACCCAATGAGGGTGCAGAATGCCTTCCAGAACTGGGACGAGAACTGAGGACCCCGGTCGGAGACCATGTCCACGGGCAGTCCATGGAAGATGTGCTGAACCATGAGCTGGGCCATCTCCTCGGCAGAGGGTAGCTTGGGGAGAGGAATGAAGTGGGCGGCTTTGGAAAAGCAATCGGTTATAACATCCGGTTATCTGGTAAGGTAGCGAGTAGCGGTTCTTCACCGTGATGTCGTTGAGACCTCGGTAGTCGATGCACGGACGCAGGGTTTTGTCTTTCTTCTCCACAAAGAAGAACCCTGTGCCAGTGGGGTAGGCAGAAGGATGGATGAACACCGCGGCTAGGGAGTCCACAATGTAGGTCTCCATAGCCTTGGTCTCCGGACACGACAGAGAGTACAGTCGTGCCCTGGGCAGAGTGGTGCCTGGGAGAAGACTAATCCTACAGTCATACCTTACTGAACACCTCCTGGGGGTCCTGGTACTCCACGGGAATGGTGGAGAGGTCCGGGGCAACCTCCGAGGTCCCAAGAAGATGTCCCGGAACAGGCTGTGCTGACTTCAGGCAGTGGGCATGGCAGAACGAGCTCCAGCCCATGATGGCACTGGCAGACAAGTCAATGAGAGGAACCCCAACACCACGGGAACCTGGGGAGACTTAATGAGCAGGAACTGGATCATCTTGCTGTGGTTCCCTGACACATGTAGGTTGATGAGGGTGGTATTGTGGGTGACCCGGCCAATAGAGCACCCATCCAGTGTTCTAACATCCATGGGAATGGAGAGGGGCTGAGTGGGGATATCCAGCTCAGACGCCAGAGTAGCATCCATAAAGCTCTCATCAGCCCCAGGATCGATGAGTACCCAGAGAGATTTTGACAGGTTCCCCCACAGCAACATGGCATGAAAAGGAATGCGAGTAAGGGGAGAGGAAAAGTTCTTCGTATGGCCCACCAGAGTACTCGCTCCTACCGGTGAGCCTGGTCTTTTAGTGGACAGGTGGAGACGAAATTATCAGTAGTCCCACAATACAGGCAACACTTAGTGTGAAGCCTGTATAGCCGTTCAGCAGGAGACAGTCTAGCTCTGCCTAGTTGCATGGGCTTGGGAAGAAGTTCATCGTCAGTCTTCAGAGGCTCTCGTGGGAAATCGGGTATCCTCGGGTTCTATCTGCAACAGAGCCATCAGGAACTTCCGGGATACCCCGGAGGCGAAGCAGAATCGACTCTACTGTCCTTTCTTTGTTCCTGTAGTCGCCCATCAATCCAAATGGTCAAGGCGATGAGCGAGTCGAGATCCATCGGTAGTTCCTGGGCTGCAAGCACATCCTTAACTTCCTCCGATACTCTGTGTAGGAACGTGTCGAACAGTACTTCCGGGTTCCAAGCACTCTCAGCTGCCTACGGTAGTCTTGGCATAGCTGGAGAAGCTTGCGGGCAGACTCTCACCCAGACAACGGAGAATCAAACACCTTCCGAACTTGCTCCATGAACAGCTCCAGACTGAGGCAGACGGCGGATTGTCGCTCCCACAACGCCGTGACCCAGGCGAGTACCCTCCAGCAAAGTGTTCAACGCATGGTCATGGCGTTCGGCCAAGGTCTGGAACCCTTCCATAATCCTGCGAAGCAACTCCTTGTGTATTCCAATGGTGGCTCCTTGGGAGGAGATGGCATTGCGGAGTTGGTCCGAGTCCGCTGGGTCAGTCACAGGAACAGGAAAAGAGGCAGGAGCAGGGAAACAAACGCTGGTAGGTTTTACGAACAAAACTAACTGGCAACAGACAAACAGAGAACATAGGTATAAATACAGTGCCTTGCAAAAGTATTCATCCCCCTTGGCGTTTTTCCTATTTTGTTGCATTACAACCTGTAATTTAAATGGATTTTTATTTGGATTTCATCTAATGGACATACAGAAAATAGGTGAAGTGAAATTAAAAATATAACATGTTTCCTAAAATGTTACAAATTAAAAAGCAGAAAAGTGGTGTGTAAATATATTCACTTTGCTATGAAGCCCCTAAATAAGATCTGGTGTAACCAATTACCTTCAGAAGTCACATAATTAGTTAGATTGCACACAGGTGGACTTTATTTAAGTGTCACATGATCTGTCAGATAATTTCAGTACATCTACACCTGTTCTGGGACTGTTAGTTCATGTCATGGAATGAGCAGGTGTTCCTAATGTTTTGTACACTAATGTTACAAACTCCTGTGGATTATGGCATATTTATACATATTTGTAATGGTGAAATTATGGCATGAGATGACATTTTATTTGCATGGCAATTTCCTACCGTCCACTACGCAAGCACCTATAGTCATCCAGTAGACAGGACTTTGTGCACATGTGTCAAACTCATTCCACAGAGGGCCAACTGTCTGCAGGTTTTCGCTCCTCCCTTGGACTTGATTGACGAATTAAGGTCCCTGATTAGTAAGGAACTCCCCTCACCTGGTTGTCTAGGTCTTAATTGAAAGGAAAAAACTAAACCAGCAGGCAGTTATATTAAAAACGTATATTGAATCAGTTCGACACTCCTGGCGTTGGGATGGGCTTAAACCACGAGCTACCGCTTCAATCCCAGTGCTATGCACTTATATTAAAAACATATATTGAATGTTTTAAGCCTATCCCAAACCTTAACCCTTACCTTACCCACTCGGAATTAATGGCTAAATGTAAGATTATTGCCTAAATGAAACCAAAATCTCTGAATGAATTCCTAAACCTAACAGTTGACCGCTAACATATGGCAAAATATGCCGTAAACTAAAACAGCAACACGATCCATAATATACAAACAGCATCACAGATGGCCACTTAATTAATAATTAAAAGAGCCAGCCATGCAATATCGCTTTTGCTGCAGTTATGTTCAGGTATGCTAACTCCAACTGAGGTCAGGTATGCCAATTCCAATATCTCAAAATGCTGTGCCATTTTGAGATGTACACTTCATGTAATCCACCCATCTAGGCCTACTGATTAATCTAAAGGCTCCATTAGTGTAATGAATACTCAGGGAGACAAAGGTGTAGATTCACTCGCAGGGCACGGCAGATGTTTATTAAGCCTTCGCAGAAGGGAGGAATCGTGGTCGCAGGCAGGCAATGGTCAAACACAGGTAGGCAGTCAAAAACAAACAATACCGCACACCCATACAAACAGAAAGAACTGAACTAAATAGGGAGCTGATGAGACCAGGTGAGAAACAAGCACAGGTGAAATCAATTAACAAAAATGAAAAACAGGGCTACGTTCCAGAACACAAAGAAACAGGGCTACGTTCAAGAACACAAAGAAAAAGAACCCCCCACGGTTGACTAAGAAAAGAAAAGCAGAACCTTACACTTAATTGGTCACAGTCATCTGTGTCTGTTTGTGTCTGTGAGTGTCTTGTCAGTTAACAGTGTGTGTCTAGTGGGTGCCTTCCATTGATAAAATGTGCAGGCCAAATTAGATTTCCCAGTGTGGGGGATATCAAAGAAACACAGATGATATCTGCGCTGTTTGGCGAAGTAGCCAATCAAGGGACTGATTCAGTCCCAGCCTGGAAGTCTGAATGTCCTCGACTTTGCAGAGATAAGCGCTGTAAGTAGGTGGATTGGCAGTTTCTGTTTCAAGAGGGAACATGTGCCCTCCTGAGCACAAGAAAACCCAACCTAGCTCTACGACAATGTAATAAATATGTAATAACATTAGTCCTGATTGAATTAGAAGAAAATGCTAATTAGAACAAATTAATTGATAAATTACCAATAAATCTGCTTTTATTGCTAATTTAATCCACATGATAAGGAAGCAACTATAGCTATATCTTCATTCCCTAGAATATATTCACCAACATGCTAGCTCTGCAAATTCTTCTCCCTAGTCAGCATTGTTTTTTTAACTTTACAGAGGGGGCATATTGAGGTTAGGTTGACATATGCATTAAAACCAATTCAGCTCAATCCAGACAAAAAAAACTGCCAAGCCAAAGATCACGTACAAGCTATCTGAAAGTGAAGATACTAGACTGAGTGAGTGAGTGAGTTTTATATGTGTACCTGATGCTTTCTCTGGCTGTATTGTCTGGTTCCATACAGCTGTTTTTCACACCTACAGTGGTGTAGATGTAGCAGCCCAACACAAGGTGAATTGGTGCCACTGACTTCATCTCCTAGTGTAGGACCAGTCAGTCGGGCTCATTTCCCTGAGGCCTGGTAGCTGGGTGATGTAATGATGGGGTTGGCTAAACTGAAATGTGACTAAGCTACAACCATTATTGATTGTTCAAGCCATGATGTGATTTATACCCTGTTTTATCTAGCCTATTTACTGGGCTCAATATTTTGGAATGACTAACAATACATCCTATTTACTCTTAGTCATTCCAAATATGATGCATTTGAGGTTTTGAATAACACAAGAACAAATTGACGGTTAAAAGGAACACTGAACATATTCAGTGGTACATTCATAATTCATAATGGTAAAGGTGAAACTTGAAATGTCACCTGTCTGCTCCCTACAGCTGTTCACAAAGGACTGTGACTCAAGGACTGAGTGTCTGCCCCACTGAACATTGCTTGAACAGCGACAGACTACTGGACACGACAAAATGTTCTAGGATCAAAAGGAAGACTGTGTCATATTGTGGTGAATTTGTATAAGGAATAGGTCAATGATTCTCCCAGCCCAATGTGTGGGGACTATGAAATGCATACTGTGCCGTTGTTGTCATTCTCATAGCTCACGGAACATACATAACACACACACAGTCATAACAGTACACTATGCAATAACAAGGGAATAGATGAATTAACACCTTATAAATTATGTCTTATATAACACCTAATAAATGATGTGTTGTAGCGTGTTAAAGAATTACATTTGGTGTGTTAAAGAATTGCATTTACTTCACTTGGTAAAGGCCTCAGGACTGAAAATGGATGAATGCAACAACCATGTCTCTGTCACTATTAAATACAGTCATGGGTGGTATAACTCTACAATTCACTCAAAGGGAAAGGTACTCTGCACTAAGCAGTGTGTTAATTTAACACTGAAAAGTGTGGACCCGTATAGACACTGTACCAGTGTTAAGTTTAACACTCTCAGGGTTGATTTAATGCTGGAGAATTTGCTGTGAAAGTATCAGTAAACACCATAACATTGTAAATGTAACACTGACATAGTGTAAACTTTGAATTCTAAAGTGTTAAATACAAGGTATTAGTGAACACCATAACAGTGTAACTTTAACACTGAGTTAGTGTAATATTTTAATGCCACTGATGTTGGAAAGTATTGTTGTTAAAAGGGAAACACTTTGAAAATTATAAATGCAGAACTTTCTGGGTGTTCTCATATAAACACTTCAAAAGTGCGAAATTGAGCACCACAGTATTCAATTTACCGATCTAATTTTGCTGTGAGGGGGCAATGACAGACTCAGCACTCAAATCAGCTTAATTTCAGAGATGACCCAGGAATGCAAAAATAATGAATATTTGTATTTTATACATTTTATTTAACCCTTATTTTACCAGGTAGGTTGACTGAGAACAAATTCTCATTTACAGCAACGACCTAGGGAAAAGTTACCGCAGAGAGGAGGGGGGGGGGTGTGAATGAGCCAATTGGACGCTGGGGATGATTAGGTGGCCATGATGGTATGAGAGTCAGATTGGGAATTTAGCCAGGACACCGGGGTTAACACCCCTACTCTTACGATAAGTGCCATGGGATCTTTAGTGACCACAGAGTCAGGGCACCCGTTTAACGCCCCAATCCGAAAGACGGCACAATACACAGGGAAATGTCCCTAATCACTGCCCTGATGTGATTGAATTTGGAAACATGATGCTAAAAGTGATAGTCATTGGACAGTATGAAAGCAGACTGAATTTGATACACATGCAATTAATGAACAGGTGTGACATACTGTACATCTAAAGCTAGCCTATATAAGACCTTAATGTAAATGTGTGTGTCAATTCAAATCATGTTTTTAGTGGTATTAATTGCAGTGTGTGTGTGTTTGTGTGTGTGTGTGTGCGCGTGTGTGCTGGTAAAGGTGAAACTTTAAATGTCACCTGCCTGCTCCCCACAGCTGTTCACAAAGGACTGTGACTCAAGGACTGAGTGTCTGCCCCACCGAACATTGCTTGAACAGCGACAGACTATTGGACACGGCAAAATGTTCTAGGATCAAAAGGAAGACTGTGTCATATTGTGGTGAATTTGTATAAGGAATAGGTCAATGATTCTCCCAGCCCAATGTGAGGGGACTATGAAATGCATACTGTGCCGTTGTTGTCATTCTCATAGCTCAAAGAAGATACAAAACACACACACAAATAGTTATAACAGTACACTATGTAATAACAAGGAAATAGAAATAGACAAGGAAGTTTAATTATTGACAACTTGACACCAGGACGCAGCAGAAATTCAGCTAGCCTCAGGATGGTTGTGTGTTTCAGATCTGAATGAATCCATGAATAGTGAGTGAAGAAATGACAGGAGGGGGACTCTTGCCCACTGTCAGGGGGCAAAGACAGTCTCAGCACTCAAATCAGCGCTCAAATCAGCACTTCACTTTCAAAGAAAACCCTGGAATGGAAAATAATGGATTTAATTGACTTTGGAAACATGAGGCTGAAGGTGATAATCCTCAGAGAGTATTATAGCAAAGAGCCTGAATTTGATACACATGAAATGAATGAATGGGTGTGGCATACATCTAAAGCTACTGTATATAAGACCTAAATGGAAATGTGTGCGTCAATTGAAATTAGGTTTTTATTCATTGCATGGCCATTATTGTTGTTGATCCAAAGCAGTGAATGTGTCACGACTCCTACCGAATGTAGCTCCCCTTCCTGTTCGGGTGGCGCTCGGCGGTACCGGCCTACTAGCTTTTCACTGATCCCCTTACCTCTTTTCTGTTTATTGGTTTCACCTGTGTTTGGTTTAGGCTGATTGGTCAGGCTTTATTTGTGTGGGATTGTTGGGTGTATGTGTGTACACGTCTGTGTGTCACAGTTTTCCCATTTTTGGGGGGTTTTGCTGGACTGTTTAAGTCTCCCGTGTTTGGGGCATTTGTTTTGGTGTGCGCCCTGTGTTCCGTGGGGTTGGCGTATTGTTCACCGTTTTTGTGCAATAAAAGGTATAGCACTACCCTGAACTCTCTGCTTCCTGCGCCTGACTTCTCACCCACTACACCCCGGATGTTACAGAATGGGGGTTTATTCTTTGTTTGGATTCAGCCCTCAGTTTAGTGCTGGTCTCCTACTCAGCTATAGTTAGTTTGGTCTGAGCTATACATATGGTATACTGTAGATATGGAATCACAACCCAAGCTCCAAAGAAAATGCCACCTCTTGTCGTAACCGCAGCAACAGAGGAAAGTTAAATAATTATGTATAATATCATTTAACTCAAACATGGCAATATAGTAAGAATATTGTAGCTATTTCAAGGATATTGAGCAACGCTGTATTCACATCGATTCAGACAGTTGCACCCAGGGTGGAGGTGCCATCTGAAATCAGCCTGGGGAGAAGCAAACACACACACACCACCACCACCCACAACATCAGAGAGCCATCTTGTATGTAAGAGGTGATTTTTTTTGACTCGCCCCATATTTGGCTGCTTCTCCCCCGTTACCATGGTCAACTGAAGCCAATCAACCAAATGTTTGTTTTCTTCCCAGAACAGACAAGTGATGAAAGATTGGGGATCAGTGCTTGTGTGTAGGCTGCTTTTGGCACAATGAGCCTTTTCTTCAGCTCTATTCTGGTCTCAGCTTCCTTGTCATGCAGAATTATCACCCCAATTAACTAACATATCATCTTGGCTGTATGTATGGACTTGGCATTGACTGTATGGACTTGGCTTCATGGGTAGGTACATAACGCTACCTACGTACAACATTATGCTGGTTCTTTTATGTTTGGCTCTACTTTACGCTGTCTGCTTAACCCAGATCTTAAGAACCTGGTAATACAATTTTAAAAATACAATATGTGTCCACTATGCTTTCTGATTATTCTGACCTTTCTGATTACAGTTTTTATCAATCGCATAGAAGCATTTTTGGGGGGGAACAATGTTGTCAATTTTCAAAACAGAGTTTACAAGACACAGAACTGTGTGGCCTTTTGTAAAACAGCAAATGCTTTTTCAAATGTAGTTGCCTTCTCAAAAACATACATTCAATTGAGTGCAGGCTTAGCTGAATGACAACAGAGACAGAACACAATATGGAATTGTGTTGAATAGTTTTGGGTAGGCCTCGTCGCCGAGGAAGCCAGATGCTGATGACAGGTTGCCATATGCTGGGCACCTTGCATCGGAACCCCCTCCCCCGCCACTAGGAGAACGGAGATCCAATGACAGGCCTTCAGTTTGTTGGTGGTGGTGGGGAAGTGGAAAGTCATCGGCAGACTGTTGCTGCTAAACAAGAAGCGGGAGACACAAGGTATGAGTTGACATATAATTACGCTCCTAGATTCATGCCCATTGGTTGAAAGAAATGGAAAGTGATTATTGAACGTGTGAGCCCCTAAGTTAATCAGCAGGTGTGGTGAAATTGCCTTAGAGGCTGAAGTTAATAGGTGAACGACATTCCGCACGCTTGCTAATAGTAAAGCAGGAGGAAAGGCGTATGCTGATGAGGTAACATTGTGACGCTACCATAGATACCTGCTATGCTTATGAGGTAAATGAATAATCATTACCATATAAATAGCTGCTATGCTGAGGCGGTAACATTATAAACGCTACCAAATAAATAGCTGCTATGCTAATGAGGTAACGTTATAGACACTACCCTTTAAATACCTGCTATGCTGAGGCGGTAACATTATAACCACTAACATATGCTGATGAGTGAGATAGGACGTGATGTGAATACTGGAAGCATAAAAAGGGACAAGTCATTCAGACCGGTCTTCCTGATTGAACTCGCGTAAACTACATTACATTCGTCAAAACGACATTATCCTGTCAAAATTGCAAATAGATTCATATAAAGAACACGACTGCCTGCAAAAAAAGATGAACAAAACAGAAAGTTAGTCTTTCTTTTAAAAATAGTAGATCAATACATTTTCTTTGCAGTCACTAAATCGTGATGATCAAAATTGGACGTACAACTATCCAAAGGTGCATCATTATGGGACATTACTCTCCTTTTATGCATATTTCACAAAACAATTGCATACACATCAAATCAAATATTATTCCAGATTTTTTTTTAAATACAAAGAAGTATATTGTGTGCAGGATTCATTCATCGGTATCATCACAATCCAATTCCATGTCTTCAACACAAAAGCTGGTTTGGTCATTGTTTTGTAGTTCTATCCACAATAGAAAAGGTGAATGCAATGGAGGAACACTACTGATATGAATGTATACGCCGCAATCCACACCAAATAAAAGCTCTATAACGTTTACACTGATGACTTAGGAGTAACCCGAAGTTACTTAGAAGTAACCCAACTTCCGTCTCTGAATCTCTGCAATATTGTAAAAAATAATAACAATTAGACGGTCCCCATTGCCTAGATCCTTCCATATATTGTACATGGTATGACACCGATGGGGTGATTTAGAATTGTGTGCAGTAGTATTTGCTGATTGCTGGAAACAGTGAACACAATTGCACATTTCTCTTCTGATGAAAACAATGTGTTAATATTCTGTGAACAAAAGTAAATTTTGTGTTCACCGATTACATTTGTATTTCATGTTTTGCAAAAAGTGGTCTACGATATGCAAGTCAGGTACTAGGGCATAAAAAAAGGATCAGAAGTGCTGTAAATGTATTTCAGCATTTGATCATTTCTGTTCTGATATACCGTACGTTTCAGCACAGATACAAAAATAGTTTGTTCCCATTTGAGAAAAACTGCAACATGTGCTGAGCATGTCTGGTCGAGTGTTTGTTTACCAGATAGCCAACATAAAACAACATTAAAGGAGAAAACACAGAGCCCAGAAATAGCCGGGAGACAAATGAATCAAAGACTGTTCAGTGCATAAGGATAATCACAGTGTCATAGTAGGAAGGTGAGCTCGAGGAGAGATCAAAAGTTCCAAACCACTGCACCTGCCGCCTCTGCCAGCGTTTCCATAGGCGCGTGGAGAGGTGTGTGCTTCCTGTTCAGTATCAACTAAATGCAACGCACAAACCACACATACACACACGCACAGGCAGGAAAACAGCACACCTACACCATGATATAAGGCTCACGCCACTCTACAGAGGTCAAGGTCAAACTGATATCCCTTTGTTGTTTATGTAACTCATGTCAGTTGAAGTTGATTGCAGTGAGAAGCGGTGTGCTATTGAAGACAATCGAACTATTGCCACGGCAAGGGTGTGTGTGTGTGTGTGTGTGTCGTGATGTCTTGATGACTCAAGTAATTGTTTGTGTGATACAGTTGCATCATGCAGACCCTCCGAAAAAAAACTGATATTACAGCAGGCTGTAGACGTTGATAATGTAATACCTTTCTGGAAATAATTTCCATCCCTCCAGTGAAATGTTAAATTATTATTAGATATCAAATTATGATTCCCCCTAGTCTGTCATCAATTTTGCAATTATTGTTCTTTAACAAGTTCTTACTTGCAGGTTTGTTAATCAGACCTATTCTTTGATTAAGTAGAATAATCATCTTCATTCTAATTTATTCTATTACAGTTATGTAATTGATTTCATTATGCTATCACGTCCTTCTCTCTCAAAACAAGGAGAAGAACAATTAGAATACAAAAGAATAACGTTTTTTCCCCCAACGGGGACTTCAGACGTGGATGAAATATGCATGCCTATCTCTGTATGTTCAGAACATAGTGAAGCCTTTCAGTTCTTTTGTTACACATCTGAGTCTTTAATATTTCAAACTGATTAATTCATATTTCACTTTGAGCTTTTTTACATTCCTGAGAGTACTCCTCCAGCTCTACACAAGAGCACTCCCTGCAACAAGATCATGATGAAATGACTAAACACCATTGAGAAAATGGGGTCGAACGAACTCGTACAAATGTTATTTCACATGTGAAACCATGTGTTTTTGGAACACTTCACAAATAAACTATTATATTTATCATGGTGATTCAGGACTAACATTAAAACAGAATAATATGCCTCACCAACATTGGACAACTATACAGAAAACCCTCAAATTGCTGAAATAAGTTAATGAAACCAATGATGAGATAATTGTCAGATTTAACTGATAATTAAAATGGCAGAGCAGATGGCACTCTTTTACTAAGTGCAGAGATGTATTATAGTTAATGAATCCGTATGGGACTTCTGAGCATGCTATAGTCTTTGTGGTGTAGTAGAACAATCAGCGTAGCCCAAATCTAGAGTTTGCGAGTTTAAATCCCAGTTGGGGTCATATAAGTAATCATGTAAAATGTAATCATATTGATTAAAGATGTCTACACTATTTTAGCTGAACAGTGAAAACAAAAGAGACACATGTCAGGTCAGTTGTTCACATGTATTACATTTGGAGATGTTAACAACACCTTTTCACATGTGAGTGGAATACGGTTTTCACCTCACATGTGAACTGCAGTTTCACGCATGAAAAACTTTCACGTGAAAATCGAATTTGCATGTTCACATGTGAAAAACATTCTCATGTGAAAACCTAACTCTCACATGTAGAAATGTCGAAGTGCTCAAATGTTTTCACGTGTAGTTGTTATCACGTTACTTTTACATGTTGTCACGTTATCACATTAACTTCACATGAGATCACGTGATCCCATGGGATAACTTGAAATTCATGTATTTTTATCTGTAAGGGACGGTTGGTTCTCCGTCTGCAAACCTTGAAATCATATTTTTCCTTCACCATGTGGTAAGAATTAGCGATGCACCAATATGACATTTTTGGCCGGTGCCGCTATCCGATATTTTCCTTGCCAAAAAAACACGATACCGATAACCAATTTTTCACATTTTAGCAGCCGGGGTAAGCTGTCATTGTAAATAATAATTTGTTCTTAACCGACTTGCCTAGTTAAGGTTACACACATACACCACACTGACCAAAAAGTTATTTTGTTGGCATTTACGTATGTCCCCATTACCAGTGAAACATAATCAAAACCTCTTTCTTCACTTACTTGCTGTGCTGTTTCGTTGTTCATTTGTTCAGTCATTTCATTCTCAACCAGGATTTCCATGGGTCTTTGCGTGTCAAAAAAGATATACGTCAAATAATACTATTTGATATGTCAAATTAGCTTGTTGACCAATCAGGACCTGAATATGACTGCACGTCACATAATAATTTAACGTGTTCATTTATTTTGTACATAGTTATTACACATTGATTATACCATCACTCGTATTTCATATGTCCCAACGATTCAACGATACCTATGCTATGATGCTGGTAAAGTTGTCTCGCGCACCTACAGTGCTGGTCATAAAAGAATAGCTAGCTAGCTCATGGATGCAAACAATGTTCTTCCCCAAAAACATAGCAAAACGACAATCTGTTTCAGCTAGCTAACTATATAGCTAGGGGTCATCATCTAAAATAACACTAATTTATAAGACAGTTCTTATTTGATTAATGGTGGTCAGACCCATCTATGTGAAGCTAGCCACAATAAGGATTAGCCACAATAGTGGACTTTGCTGTTAGCCTTCAAAATAAAAGTGTTGACAGTGATGCAAATTAATACAAATAGTAGAATTATGCCATAATTGAATGGATCATGCTAAACAAGGTTGGAATGTTGTTATATAAAATCAAATCAGCAAAAAACAAAAAAAAATGTATTTGACTAAAATCTGTTGAACTCCCACTGGATGTATTATACTTTAGAATTGCATTGGGGCATACTTATTTCACTGTACTGCCTTACCTATGTATTGTGTATCAATGACATGTGGTATCAGTCTACTCAGTCACACTCAGAGAACATTAGCTTCAAAGCTCTTATTGCGAGACACTGAAACAACTGTGAATTGAGCCACATTTGTCAACCTATGTGTATTGAACACTATTCCAGAGGAAAAACAATACTGCGTGGATGTTTTGGAGGCTGACAACACATAAGCCAGTCTGGTCGAGCCTCACTAGCCAGATGAAGTTAGCTGGCTGCTTATAACGTTAGCTTTGGGTAACAGGGTTAAGTAGCTGGCTAGCTATTTATTTTCATGAAATGAAGGTCAATTTCAATAGGCGAACAACAAGTAGCTACCAAGCTAATACTTACTCACAAGGATTCCTAAATTATTGCTAAGAATAATTCAAATTAATGCAGTTTCTACTGGTCATTGTTTTCAGGCTAGTTAGGTACGAAGCTAAAGCTAACAAGCTACCCCAGAAGTTGCTGTCGAACGAATAATGCTTTTTGTAAAGCTTTGACAGTGCTACTGATAGTAATGGTGGCGCTTGACTTGCACGTGCAAATTCAGAACACACAACATTCTATTGACCTGTCAAATTAAAAGCTTATTTAATGCGTCAAATAGTGTTATTGTAAAAATAGTGTTATTTGACGTGTATATTTTTTACACACAAAGACCCAAACGCCATTCCATAGTATTGCTAGAAGCAAATAGCAGTGACACTAGCACTGTGTAACTCCGGTAGGGCAACATCTGGAAAATAGCGCACTTGGTAGTGTGTACCAGTGCTCGACCAGTCGCGAAAGCCAACATCACCCACGACAGAGAACAGTTGATTGTCAATGGCAATGGATTCCATTATCTTGGCGTTGATGGAATCCATTGCGTGGCGTCAATATGTTATATAAGTATGCATGTCAGCTTTGACATCGGTTTTGCATATCAGCGTTAAACTAGACATCAGGCGATACCGATGTTGGCATTTTTAGCTAATATCGTCCGATTCCGATATGTTCACCAGTATATTGTGCATCCCTAGTAAGAATGTGTAAATGAGTTCACAAAGATGAATACATTACTGACAAACTAATGATACACCTGAAGTATATGGTTCCTATAAATTACTCAATAATCATGTCTTCATATTGAGTTTTCTTATAACAAAGCTCAAAATACCTCTATACCTCTAAAAGCTTCACAGAGTAGGAATGCTGATCAAGGATTCATTTTGTATTTTAGATCACAATGAATACAATTGAATGGACAGGGGGGACCTGATCAGCACACCTATTTTGAGATGCATATGAATAAGGATGAGTCTCTAGCTGATTTTCAGACTACAAAGACTTGCGTTTAAATTGTATTTTAAGCCCATGAGAGCTTTTAGTGAGCAAATGTAGTCTAGCACATTACACGTAGCCTACCTTTCGCTGAAAGAACATACTTGAAGCAAGGTGACGTCAGAGTATCTAATTATCCTGACAGACTAGTAAAGTGTCCTTATTGATATGGATATTCCCCCAAATTGTCCTCTTTGTTTTTTCAATGTTGTAATTTAATTAGAGGGCTGCAATTACAAGACAAGAGAACTTCTGAAATAATTACCCCGTAATTATGACATGGCTGTAACAATTAGCATTTCTGTTGTTTGGGATTCATAAGTACTCCATAAACTGCCAAATGCAATAGATCTATATTGAACAATTGCCTTGAAAAGGGACATTAATTACTGGAAAACAATTCACAAGCTCTTACACACAAAGAATAATTCTGAATGTTAGTGTTCCATACAAAATGGCTCGAACACTAAGGCCATAAGCAGAGGAAAAACAACCTGCGGGGTCACAGTGGAGCTCCCACCAAAAAAACAGTGCCTTAGGGGTCAGTGGTTATAAGTTGGTGATGTGGGTTTGGAGAGCGATAACATCGTGAGTTTGGCTACGCAAGGATACATCCTCTTCAATGACGGCAACTTTTGCTCTCGATCACAGTCGAGTGTGTCATTTCCCAGTAATTTATACGCTCAGTGCAGTAATGGTTCTGAGTCCCAGGTAGACAAGCAGGTATTAGATCATCACTTCATGTATCTCATTCTTAAGGAAGTCATTCAGTACCTTTAATGGTGCCCAGGCTGAATGATCACACTTTAGATCATTCTCAAAACAGTAGTTCATATATCCATTCATGAACTACCTGATTGATGTGGTAGGCCTATTGAAACCACTCATTATTTTTCATTCTTCATGAAGTTAATCGTTATCTTGAAGAGCATTTTAGCTGACTCTTAAAATGTTAGTCAATACATTCATACATGTATAATGTAGAGTATGTGTGAATAGCTATATGAACTACCAGTCCAGTGGTAGGCTTATTGAAGCCACTCACTGAAGTTATATTTTGTATAAATGATTAACCCTGATCTCTCTGAAGGTCACATTGCTTTGTCCTGCTACTATGGCAACTGGAAATGTTTCGTGGTAATCTAGGAAGGTCTTTAGAAAAGTGTATTTGGAAAAAGACAATGATGCTACACTCAGACTGGAGTTTGAGAAATTGACGTAAGAATAGGAGGACAAAAGAGGGAAAGAAAAGAACACAGGAGAACAACGGTAGAAAGATTTTCTCCAAACACTTTCAAATACTGGGTATAAAATGTGGCATTACTATACAATTTCCCTTCATGTTAATTTATTCACAATGGTGGTTACAGCTGAGCAACTCAAGTGAACCTGTCAACAATAGAGGTATCATTTTGTTGACAGACTCAAATAAACAAGTACAGGTAATAAGATGTAGTGTTTATTTAGGTGTATTCACACAGTCTTGATCATTCAACAGGGTTTGTGCTCTCAAGTTTGAAGTATTAGTGCCCTCTGCTGTTCATCAACTTTATTATACATATCCATGCGTTTATATTGTTGCCCTTTTCACCGGGCACCAATATGAATTCTATACATTATATGAATACTTTTTGGGGGGGAAAGTACCTTTCATCTGTTGCAATAGTACTTCTCTTCCAATACCATATTAAGATATGTAAAACACTGGCTAGGAAAAGTATGATGCATATACACTGAGTATACCAAAAATTAGGAACACTTTCCTAATATTGAGTTGCACCCCCTCCCACCATACCCCGTTCAAAGGCACTTAAATATGTTGTCTTGTCTCAAAGCTTAGAACTCATTCTTTAAATCTGTCTCCTCCCCTTCATCTACACTGATTGAAATGGAATTTTAAGTGACATCAATAAGGGATCATAGCTTTCGCCTGGATTCAACTGGTCAGTCTATGCTATGTTTTGTATATTCAGTGTACATCAACAGTAACAATGGTAGCAAAAACAATTCTCCGTAGCATACCTTGGGTTCGCTGTTGGACAAACCCATCCCACTGTAAAGGAGGGTTAGGATTCCTAATTCTCTCACCATAGACAGACAGGCTGATGGGACATCATCTCTGTGCTGTTCTTTGTCTTGCCACTTGAGGTTGCCACTAATCCTTGTTTTGGAAGTGACAGGCCTACAAAACAACTCTTGTACTTTAGTAGTAAGTTATGTGATTACACAACATGTTTTATGAAGAGCTAAGAATAAAATAATCTTATGAAAGAATGTCTGTATGCAGACATAGCAGGGCCATACTTAAGTTTACAGTACAGTCAAAAACGTGATTGTCCTAAGTTTTATATATATTTCCACAGTACGAGGTTGGAATAATACTTTGAAATTGTGACAATTATAATAATGCCCTTTAAGTTCACTAGTTTTGGCCTGCCTGGTGACATCAATTAGTTAATAGGCCAATAAAAAGAGTTCCACTTACAAACCTTTCTGCCAATAACTTGTTTTCAGTTTTCACCTCCCCACTCAGACCACTTCCAGACAGTCCTAGCAAAATTCTTGCTTGAAAAATTGAAGAAGCTATTTTTGTTTCTTTATGACTATTTTAATTGAAAACAATCACAGTAAGGCACTTATTTTTTACATCGAAATGATTTGATATTGAGATAAAAACGGATGAATTGGACCTTAAAGTTTAAGCATCAGCCAATTCAAATTGTTGACATAGTTGCAAGTGATCAAACGCAACATGCTAGCTGTTTCCATTACATAACCTGGCCCATTTAGTCCTGTGCCATCCTCACCAGGTGGCTGTGATTATATCCGGTGGAAGTCACCAGGTGGCTGTGATTATATCCGGTTCAAATGCTGTATCAGCCAATTAAAATCGCATAGTTGGACGTAATAGAACACTTTCTCACGAGAGTATCCTTAACAGCAGTCAAACGGCACCATCTGCTAATCAAAGTTAGTAAAACACGCACCAGTTTTTAATTGGACGATTATATCAGTGTTGCGAGCCAGGCTCCTGGTTATTTTTGTAGTTTGCGGCAAATTCGAATCCCAGCTGAGATATAGTTTAATCCTTTGAAATATATAATTACATTAAGTGTGTTTTAGCATGTTGTGAAGAGAAAAGTGAAGCCAAAACCATGTAAATTAAGATTAGAAATACATTTAATGAGGAGCATGATGTTGGAGAATTTGTTACATGAAATAATTACAAGGTTCTTAAAATGGCACTTTGTCAGCTCTTAATGCAAAACTAGAAATGACAAGGTACAAATCTGTCGTTCTGCCCCTGAACAGGCAGTTAACCCACTGTTCCTAGGCCGTCATTGAAAATAAGAATTTGTTCTTAACTGACTTGCCTAGTAAAATAAAGGTTAAAAAAAAAAAAAAAAAAAAAAAAATGTACTGTGGAGAACTCTTCCCAGATAAAGAACCTTTGAGTTAAGTGTAGGGTACTTTAAATGAATGGAAGCCTGCAGATATGTCCCTTTCATAGCACACAGCAAATTGGCCGCTGTTAACTGGTGTTGATTTCTCAGTGTAACATATCTAGTGTTGAATCAAGAGTTAAATCAATATTGTAAAGAGTTCAATTATCACTCAGTGGTGCAAAAGAACGCCAGCATTGGCATTATTAACCAGAGTTGAACCAAACCACGACCATCATTATCATATTTCCCAGCATACTCTATTGCAGGTTCATTTTAGGAAGTATTTGTTTCAATATCTATCTACTTGTATGTACATTGATTGCTGAATTAATCTTATGCTATTAAAATATAAATAACATACATTTATCTAACCCAATCCAAACTGTTGCTTGGTCTTATTGCACCCGTTACTGAAACGGTTGTTCCAGTTTAGATGTTTAAGGTAGTCTCATATATTAATCATATAATAATTGTACAAACCCTGGCAGTTATTCTTAATGCAGGTTGCGGGTGAATAAAAGTGTCAAATGTTGGATATCCCTACTCTGGCTGCATGCCAATAAAAATTACATCCATTACATACATACATGCATAATGTGACTTGCAGGCCTGATGTGCCACGTAAAATATGAGTTTCAGACCACTGAAAAGAAGGCACCCTGGGAAATATGTAAATATGGCTTAAACCCTACAGCAGGGCTATTCAATTCCGGTCCTAGAGGGCCGAAACATTTCTAGTTTTGTATTTTTGTATGGTTCTTCAAAGAACCAACTTATTTATGGTTCTTCAGAGACCCTAAAATTGTTCCCTTTATGGCATCGCTTTCAAGAACCGTATTCAGATTCCAATTTACATCTTTATTTTTAAGAGTGTAGCATAGGGCTAAATGTGCCAGTTTATGTCATGGGAACAGCTAACATGTAGCCTTTGATCACAAGCAACTACGTCAACGTTTATAATTGGCTGATACTTAAACTTAAACTAAAATATACATTTTTTCTAATGTTCACAGGTATGGACCCAGCATGTTTGTATTCTAGATGAACTTGTATTCATTAGTGAACACTAATGAAAGTTTTTCAATGGAAAATGAAAATTAGCATTTCTAATTGGGCAAGTTCAGTGCCTTCCTGTTTTTAGTCCATTTTCTTTGGTCCGTTTGATACCTAATGAATACGACCCATTATGTCCTTCCTATCTCAGTATCAGGGCAATGAACACTTCCCACTATCAGCATCCAGCTTATCTTGCTTCATTAGTCAATCATATACTGTAGATACACCTACCTACCTTAGTGGTTGAGTAATAGCCTACACCTCAGGAAAGCACTAAAATCCCAACATTACAGAATGATCATGTTGCATGCATTTTGGACTTTCATTTCGTATTACAACTCTGTTGGAGAAATACTTTATTACCATAATCGCAGGTCAAACTGCTGGGAAAAGACAAAATTATGTCAAAATCTTCAATGTCCACCGTGTTAGCTGATTTATTGAGTAGAGATTTACCTGCAATGACTGTGATATGTGGTTGTTTTACCTACTTTCATTGCAGTGGAGGTCGGTGCCGTTTAAGATGAGGGAGGACGATTATTAATTTTATGAGCATGGCCTTATTTCTATTACAGCATATTGGAGGACTGTCATTCATATTCCATTCACCCAGTTTAACATCGATAGCTTTAGGCTACTACATTATAATCAAATTGTTCCTATCCCCATCATGAGGTTGCTACAACCTAGCCTATGAATTCAACCTAGGTGCCAGCTAACAAACATAAGGTAATTGAGTAGGCTAAACTAGCTAGCTGCATTTTCTAGCTTGTTAAGTAAGTAAAAGTGAAAAACAGATGATGAAATATAGCTCTCTCTCCTTCATTTTTGAAGAAATGTATTTGTTCAAAACAGTTAAACTATTGTCTTTCTCTCTCTGAGTTAACTACTCACCACATTGTATACACTGCGGTGCTACCTAGCTGTAGCTTATGCTTTCAGTACTAGATTCATTCTCGGATTGTTTGATTGGGTGGACAACATGTCAGTTCATTCTGCAAGAGCTCTGGTAGGTTGGAAGATGCCCTCCGGAAGTTGTCATAATTACTGTGTGAGTCTGTGGAAGGGGGTGAGAACGATGATTCCCTAGGTTTTGCATTGATGTCAAAGTACCCAGAAAAGGAGGGAAGCTAGCTGTCCTCCGGCTACGCCATGGTGCTACCATATAGAGTGCTGTTGAGGCTGCTGTAACAGTGTGTTTTAATTAATTATTTGGTGATATGTGAATACAGTTTGTAGTTTTATCTAAAAAGGATAACTTTTTAAATGTTTCACTATTTTTATGAAATTCACTGAGGAAGATGGTCCTCCCCTTCCTCCTCTGAGGAGCCTCCACTGCTTCATTGAATGCATTGACTGTAAGTCACTCTGGATAAGAGTGTCAGCTAAATGACCAAAATATAAATGTACAAAATACTAGGATTTAAAACATAATCTCAACTTCAGTAGAAACCATGATCACACAGTTGCAACGCTAACTCTATCCTTCCAACCCTTATCAGAAAAATGTGTGGCTCCACTTTTCTCCCTGCTGTTTTCCCCCCACTGTTAACCGATCAAGTGGAAAACACTTGATCACAGAAAGCAGGTCAAGTTTATGTAATTTTATGTTTCTCACTGAAACACAAACAATTCAGCACAGACGTAGATGGGGGCACATGTTAAAGATTAACATTGTCTGCATCCCAAATGGCACCCTATTAGAGCGCAGCCATGCGGAGAATGTGCTGCCTCAGGTAAAGGTAGTGTGATCTCCATGGTGTTAATGTACAACACTGCTCTGTGGTTATTGGTGGTCAGAGGGGACAGAGGGGATCTTATCTAAACACATGAAAGGTATGTTTTCCTAACAGTCTCTTTGCAAAAATGATAACATAATAGTTGTTATCACCTAAGATATTCTATAACAGTCATGACCCCAATCATCTAAAATCTAGAAAACAGTGGCAAAGCAACATGAAGAACAAGACTATTTTATATTTTTATCTTAGAAACTAACACCCCTTACACACAGACACGCACACATTTACATGCAAGCACACATATGCACTTTCCTTACTTTACTTAATTACAATTATTTTTACAGGGACAGTACACATTAATCAACATTTCTATCAAGGTGCAGTTCATTTCGGTTCCAGTCCCTGGGAATATTACCAAAAACAATTAAAATTACAATACAGAAGGACAATGACAATGTGTGCCTTTTGTGTGTGTGCGCACATTTTATAAATGGGACTCGTGCATTGTGAAGGCCTGTTTGTGATTGGTCAGCCCTGACACCTGAGGAGACAGCCGGGAGCTGATTGGCTGATGATCATGGGTCATTCAGATCCTGTTTATTCAAAAGGACAGGTTACATTAGGTTATAATAATACGGAGCAGGAAATAAGAGTAAACACATAATGAAAACAATGTGCAGAAAAAGATAAAAGCACATTCATTCTGTTCGAATTCAGACTGAAGGAATACAAAAAGGGAAAATCTAAACTAATTTACACCATGTTACAGTGAAAATCCTCTTTCTGTGCAGTTTTATGCATTCCCATCTTAGAGATAACTATGAAGTCTGTATTGAGTGGAAGAAAAAAAGATAAGAAAATGTATCCATAAAAAGAAAAACAAGGAGGGTTTTTGAGCGGCTGCAATGGAAAAGTCAGGCATGGAAAACGTTGTGGTGATAAGAACAACAGTTATCACTCTGAACCAATGATGAGGGTATAAAAAACTACTCTCATCACAAGCATGCTATCCCAGGTTGAGTCTCAAATTCACCTGATGGCTCTGGTAAAAAAATAAAAAAGAATCCACATACACTGTATAGGTGCAGTGAAATGTGTTTTTCACAATAGAAAAGCCGTTGTCAAAATTAGTGCTCTATATGGGAACCCTGTCAATGTGGATCCAAAATGAAAAAGGCTCACATCATCTGACAGTGCATATAGACACTTTCAGCTCGAAGGCAACTGAAAAAAATCCTGAATTTTTCTTTTGCTCTTTTGCTGGTTACCTAAAATAATGTAAGGGGGTGCAAGAGGGATAACGCTTTTATTGTTTAAAATACATCTGATTCCCTCTTCAAAATGCCTGTTTTACCTTTATTTTCACAGGGAGTCAATGCTGAGACCAAGGTCTCTTTTCCAGATGGCCCATGTGTAGCACCACAATACACATACACATACAATCAACACATTAAACTACACAGGTAACTGAACTAAATGACTATCGCCCTGTAGCACTCACTTATTTCATCATGAAGTGCTTTGAGAGACTAGTCAAGGATCATATCACCTCCACCTTACTTGTCACCCTAGACCCACTTCAATTTGCTTACCACCCCAATAGGTCCACAGACGATGCAATCACCATCACACTGCACACCGCCCTATCCCATCCGGACAAGAGAAATACCTATGTAAAAATGCTGTTCATTGACTACAGCTCAGCGTTCAACACCATAGTACCCTCAAAGCTCATCATTAAGCATGAGGCCTGGGTCTCAACCCCTCCCTGTGAAACTGGGAACTGGACTTCCTGACGGGCCGCCCCCAGGTGGTGAAGGTAGAAAACAACATCTCCACTTCGCTGATCCTCAACACTGGGGCTCCACAAGGGTGCATGCTCAGCCCCCTCCTGTACTCCCTGTTCACCCATGACTGCGTGGCCATGCACGCCTCCAACTCAATCATCAAGTTTGCAGATGATACTACAGTGGTAGGCTTGATTACCAACAACGACGAGACGGCCTACAGGGAGGAAGTGAGTGCCCTCGGAGTGGGGTGTCAGGAAAACAACCTCTCACTCAACATCAACAAAACAAAAGGAGATGATCGTGGACTTCAGGTAACAGCAGAGGGAGCACCTCCTATCCACATTAATGGGACAGCAGGTGAGAAGGTGGAAAGTTTTAAGTTCCTCAGCATACACATCACGGACAAACTGAAATGGTCAACCCACACAGACAGTGTGGTGAAGAAGGTGCAACAGTGCCTCTTCAACCTCAGGAGGTTGAAGAAATTTGGCTTGTCACCGAAAACCCTCACAAACGTTTACAGATGCACAATTGAGAGCATCCTGTCGTGCTGTATCACCGCCTGGTACGGCAACTGCACCGCCCACAACCGCAGGGCTCTCCAGAGGGTGGTGCGGTCTGCACAACGCATCACCGGGGGAAAAATACCTGCCATCCAATACACCTACAGCACTCGGGAGGCCAAAAAGATCATCAAGGACAACAACCATTCGAGCCACTGCCTGTTCACCCCGATATCATTCAGAAGGTGAGGTCAGTACAGGTGCATCAAAGCTGGGACCCGAGAGACTGAAAACAGCTTCTATCTCAAGGTCAACAGACTGTTAAACAGCCATCACTAACATAGAGAGGCTGCTGCCTACATACAGACTTGAAATCATTGGCCACTTTAATAAATGGAACACTAGCCACTTTAATAATCCCACTTTAATAATGTTTACATATCTTGCATTACTCATTTCATATGTATATACTGTATTTTATACCATCTATTGCATCTTGCCTATGCCGCTCTGTCATTGCGCATCCATATATTTATATGTATATATTCTTATTCTATTCCATTAATTATATTTGTGTGTATTAGGTAGTTGTTGTGGAATTGTTAGATTACATGTTAGATATTGCTGCACTGTCGTAACTAGAAGCACAAGCATTTCGCTACACTCGCAATAACATCTACTAACCATGTGTATGTGACCAATAAAATTTGATTTGATTTATTTACACATTAAAATACAAGTTATTATACACAACAATACACGAAAAGCTAAACACAATCATAAATAACAGACACATCCCCTCAGTAAAAAAGTCCCTTAACAACCGTTTGAAATGCCCAAGCGGCACCAACTCCTCCAATTTTAAAGTGTATTGGAGATCATTTCACATGCAAGGTGCAAGGAAACCAAAGATGGATCTATTGAACTCTCTAGACAGCTAACCAACCCTGTGAATGTGTTTGATAACTTGTCATTTTAAATCTTAACAGTGATGTTAAGTAAGTCGGAAGTTTGTGGATCTGGGTTTAGTGAACAAAAAGAGCGTAATGATGTGATCTACGTGACTTCAAAGAGGTCCAGCCAACCTTTGGATAAAGAATACAGTGATGAGTAATAAACTGCCTCCTGTGATAAAATGAATGGCGCTATGAAAAATGGCATCCAGGGGTTTAAGAGAAAGGGCAGCTTCTTTTTGATAAATAGTATCACCATAATCAAGAACAGAGATTGCAATCTGGCTCTGAGGTGAAATATGCCGTTTTTTTTAGCATCTCGCTCATTGATGTTGAAGTACAAAGGGGTGGAGGATTGTGTCCCTGCCACACCCCCAGGCTCCTGGGCTGCACCCTGCACCATGCAGTCTGGATGGAATACACTGTTTATTATAAAAATCCTCTCACAAGACAAAATGGTAGAGAGCAAAATGAGCAGGTCAGTGAGATCTGAAGAACAATGTGTTGGGGGGGATGATGGGGGTTTGGATAGTAGATTATGAGTGAAGATGAGGGGGAGAGTGTGTGTGGGAGTGAAGAGGGAGCTTTGAAATGATTATCAATTCTATTGATTTAAACAGAAGAATAGCTAGCTCCTATGTTGTCTGGCTGCTTTGGAAATGTACAACATTTTTAAATATTATCCACTCAAATTAACCTCAGCAAACCTGTATCCATAGATACAATTTTATAACATAATAATATGCCATTTAGCAAACATTTTTATCCAAAGCAACTTACAGTACTGTGTGAATACATTTTCGTATGTGTGGCCACAGAGGGAATCTAACCCATAACACCATCCTTGCAAGAGCCATACTGTCACGTCTACTCCCCCACTCCAGTGCTCGAGTCGCCGGTCTACTAACCACCGGTCCTGGCAACCATCATTACGCACACCTGGACCTGATTATCACCTTGATTACTCTCCTTTTATTTAGCCCTCAGTAGCCTCAGTCATCAGGCAGTATTGGTTTTGGTCACATTTGTTACGCTTCTCCTGTTTTGTTTAACTGCCTTTTCTTATCATTAAATTCACCTTCTGCACCTGCTTCCTGACTCCCAGTGTATACGTTACAGAATACTGCCTCTCCATATGTAAGCACCAGAAGAAAAAGACATCTCCCAGACTGACGGCAAACAGGGACACCTACTCCGCCAACACCATGATCAGCTGGCGCACCTGGGTGCGACTATGGATGAGGTCCTCTGCATCCTCCACCACCTCCAAGAGGATTCATCTCCAACTAGCAAAGGGCCTCCTACCACGGGTCATACCAGAGAGCCAGCCCCCCAGCCTATCAGCAGTCCGCCCAGGTCAGCGATGCCTGACTGTCCCTCCCGGACAAGTATGACAGGACTCCACCCAAATGCCGTGGCATCCTACTCCAATGCTCCCCTATTTCACCCATCAGACGGGAGCCCCCACCACAAGATGTCCAAGTTTGCCACTGTCATTTCCCTGCTGACCGGGCAGGTGTTGGAGTGGGCTATGGCCGTCTGGGAGAAAGGAGAGGAAGAGCTGGGTTCCTACAAGAGGTTAATGGCTCTGTTCAGTGCGGTCTTTGACCATCCACCGAAGGGCAGGGAGGGAGGTGAGCAACTTCTCCAACTCCGGCAGGGTGCCCAGACCACTGCGGAGTACGTCCTCACCTTCCAGACCATGGAAGGTGAGGGCGGATGGAATGAGCCAACACTCTGCACCCTATTCCGAAGAGGACTGCGCAAGGAGGTCCAGACTGAGTTGGCGTGCCGGGACGACAACCTTTCCTTGGACGCGTTCCTCGCAATGGCAATCCATCAGGACAACCTTCTTCAGGAGAGCCGGCGCCACCCTTGCCTCTTGCCCTCCTCCTTTGGCCGCTCTGAGGCAGAGCCTGAACCCATGGAGGTAGGGGCCCCACACCTCCCCTCGGGAGACCGACAGAGCCAAAAACAGCTGGGGCTTGGTTCCTATTGCAGCCTGCAGGGGCACCAGCTGCAGTGGTATCTGTCCCAATCCGAAGTCCATAGGGGCAGAGGAGCGGTCCATCTCCCAGGGCAGGCATGAGTATTCCATCATTATTGATTTCCGACAAACTGTTCCTGGTTTCCATTTCACTGGCTGTCCCTCGGTGTGTTGACTCTACAGCCCTCTATAGTGAATTCCGGTGCCACGGGGAATTTCATAGACAAAACCCTCGCTTCCTCCATGAACATCACCTAGTACCCACTCTTCTCTCCTCTTCTGGTCCAAGCCCTCAACCATTAGGATCCGGCACAATCACGCACAACACAGCACCACTCACCCTTACCATGGGACCCAGGCACCAAGAAAGCCTTCCCTTCCTCATCATCACCGTACCCATAAATAAAGTCATCCTCGGCCTCCCGTGGCTCCAACGTCATGACCTCACCATCTCCTGGTCAAGGATGAAAATCACCGCCTGGGCACCCAGATGTCGGAGGACCTGCTTTCCCTTACCCTGTGGTTCCAGGTCAGTTGAGAGACATTTGGTTGCCCTCCAGCTTGACATCCCAGAGGTTTACCAGGATATCCGGGAGGTTTTCTCCAAGACCCGCACCACCTGTCTCCCTCCTCATCGCCCCTGGAACTGTGTCCTCAACCTGCTTGCATGCTCCGCGCAGCCACCTCTGTCGGTGGCTGAAACCGAGCCCATGGAGGAGTACATCCAGGAGGTTCTCCAACAGGGTTTTCATCCACTCATCCATCTCCTCTGCATCGGCAGGCTTCTTCTTTGTGGCCAAGAAGGACGGAGGTCTACGTCCATGCATAGATTAGACGCCTCAATTCCATCACCACCAAGTACCACTACCCTCTCCCATTGGTGCCAGCCGCTATCGAACAGCCCCGCGGGGCCAGTTTTTTACTAAACTGGACCTGCGGATTGCCTACAATCTGATCCGCATCCGAGAGTGGGATGAATGGAAAACTGCCTTCAGCACGATGTCTGGGCACTATGAGTACTTGGTGATACCTTATGGATTAGCCAATGCTCCGTCGGTGTTCCAGGTGTTTGTGAACGAGGTGTTCCTGGACATGCTCAGGCACCAGGTGGTCGTGTATATCGACAACATCCAGGTCTACTCGGCCATCTTGGAGGATCACATCGCCCACGTCCGAGTAGTCCTGGGATGCCTCCTGGAGAACTGCCTGTATGTCAAAGCGGAGTGCCAGTTCCATCAGGTCACTGTCTCCTTTTTGGGGTACAGGATCAGCCCGCAGATTAGTGAGGATGGATGAAATGAAGGTCGAGGCAGTCCGGTAATGGCCAGTCCCAACCACCGTAAAGAGGTTACAACGGTTTTTGGGGCTTGCCAACTTCTACCGCCACTTCATTAAGAGCTCCCTCCTCTCACCTCAAGGGCGGTCCCCATAAGTCGGTGTAGAGACATTCAGCCTATGAGGCATTCCACCTACTAAAGGGGCGTTTCACCCCGCCCTGTTACTGAAACCCCCAGATCCTACGCTGCCCTTCGTGGTGGAGCTGGATGCCTCAGAAGTTGGCGTGGGGGCCGTCCTGTCAAGGTCCCGTCAAGGTAACCCACAGAAATTGTATCCATGTGCATACTACTGTATCCATGTGCATACTACAGCCAGTGTCTCCTACAGAGAGGAAGGCGGTGAGGTTGGCATTAGAGAAGTGGAGACACTGGCTGGAGGGCACCAAGTACCCATTTCTCATCCTTAACAACATCGGAACCTGGAGTACATACAGACGGCGAGGCGGCTGAAACCTACGTTCTCACGGGGTTAAGGGATCGGCTGTTGACCTGGGTGCACACATCCCTCGCCGATGGACAGGTATCACCCCGAACCATTCACTCTATCTCCACAAACTACTGGTAGTCCACCTTTGCGCAGGACGTTGCCTGCTATGTCAACTCCTGCTTCATATGTGCTAAAACCAAATCTCCCCAGCACTCTTTAGCAGGGAAACTCTTTCCTCGCGCTCCCCTGCCGGAAGCTGACCCCCGGTTTGTGGTGCCCTTCAAAGTCCTCCGGAGGGTCAACAAGGTAACATATCGATTACAACTCCCCACCAACTACCGGATCTAACCCTCTTTTCATGTTTCCCTCCTCGGGCCGGTGGTTCCTGGTCCCCTGGCTGGTGCCGTCCCATACAACACCCCTCCGCCTCCTCGGGACATCAATGGGAACACCCCCACAACATCAGGTCACTCCTGGACTCACAATGACGTAGGGGTCGGCTCCAGTAACTGGTGAACTGGGAGGGATACGGCCCAGACGAGTGCTGTCGGGTCCCGACGGCCGACATCCTGGACCCCAACATTGTCCGGGATTTCAATCTCTGCCGACGGGCCATCCTCTTGGCCGACATCGTCCTGTGGTTGGGGCCGCGCGTAAAGGAACGGGATACTGTAATGCCTACTCCCATGCGTGACATCGCACTTCTACTAACCACCGGTCCTGGCAACCATCATTATGCACACCTGCTCCCCATCGTTACACACACCTGGACCTTATTATCACCTTGATTACTCTCCCTTTATTTAGCCCTCAGTAGCCTCAGTCATAAGGCAGTATTGGTTTTGGTCATGTTCAGTGCACTTCTCCTGTTTTGTTTATCTGCCTTTCATTATCATTAAACTACACCTGCTTCCTGACTCCCAGCGTATACACACAGGACCACATGTACCTATGTCATACTGGAACCTTACTTCAGCACAGGGCAGTAAAGAGACTTGTATAAATGGCCTGAGGCAGTAACTCAGTATTATACATATGGGATGTTGCTCTAATTTCATCTGGTTCCTTTAAAAAATTAAGTAAATGGAAACTGATTTCAAGTCTTAATCTTGTATCTGCAAGGACAGATGAGGATGTCTCCCTTAGCTTGTTAAATTACCTATATGTAACAAAATACTGTTTTAGTGGAATACAACATAGTTTGTTGCATATTGAAAGCATGCAAACACTAACTACACTTCAGTAGAAACCATGATCACACAGTTGCAACGCTAACTCTATCCTTCCAACCCTTATCAGGAAAATGTGTGGCTCCACTTTTCTCCCTGCTGTTTTCCCCCCACTGTTAACAGTTTTAAGCGGACAGGTGGAAAAAACATGACCACAGAAGGCAGGTCAAGTTTACTCTTTAACGTTATGTTTCTCACTGACACTCTTTCGCAAGAGCTGTCAGGAGTCAAGCAGTTCACCTCATGAGTAGATGGAGTCACAAGTTCAATATTCACATGGGATGCATCCCAAATGGCACATTATCCCCTACATAGGACTATATAGGGAATAGTGGGCCATTTAGGATGCAGCCATGCGGCGAATGTGCTGCCTCAGGTAAAGGTGGTGTGATCTTAATGATGTTCATGTAGAACACTGCTCTGTGGTTATAGGTGGTCAGGGGAACAGTTTTCTTATCTGAAGACAAAGAGGTCTATTTTCTTAACAAAGTCTCTTTGCACAAATTAAAGCGTCATCTTTGTTATCACTAAAACATTGTCTAAGCTCCAGTTTAAAAGCAGTCACAACCCTAATCATCTCAAATCTAGAAAACAGTGGCAAAGCAACATTAAGAACAAAACCATTTATATTTTTATCTTAGAAACACACACCCCTTACACACAATTGCACACACTCACACACAAACACAATCATTGAATGGGGACTCATGCGTTGTGAAAGCCTGTCTGTGATTGGTCAGCCCTGACACCTGAGGAGACAGCTGGGATCTGATTGGCTGATAATCATGGGACCTTCAGATCCTGTTTATTCAAAAAGATAGGTTACATTAGGTTAAAAATACGGAGCAGGGAATATGATTAACCACATAATGAAAATAATGTGCAGAAAAAGCACATTCATTCTGTTTGAATTCAGACTAAACAAATACAACAAGGGAAAATCTAAACTATTTTACAATGAAAACTCTGTTATTATGTTTAGACAGCGAAAATCCTCTTTCTGTGCAGTTTTATGCATTCCCATCTTAGAGATAACTATGAAGTCTGTATTGAGTGGAAGAAAAAAAGATAAGAAAATGTATCCATAAAGAGAAAAACAAGGAGGGTTTTTGAGCGCTGCAAAGGACAAGTCAGGCATGGAAAACGTTGTGATAAGAACAACAGTTATCACTCTGAACCAATGATGAAGGATATTAATAACTACTCTCATCACAAGTATGCCGTTCCATGCTTGTGGTGAGAGTGTAAAAGCAGAATATTATCTGGGTGTCCGTCCCAGTAGGCACCCTATTCAAAATATAGTGCAGTATTTTTTGTATCGTATATCCTGATGCCTAATCACCTTACTCTTATAGATATCTACCTCTTACTTCAGCATCCCTGCACATAGTAAATATGGCACTGGAATTGACTGACCCTGTATATACAGTGCCTTCCGAAAGTATTCACACCCCTTGACTTTTTCCACATTTTGTTGTTACAGCCTGAATTTAAAATGTATTTAAAAAGTAAAAAATGTCACTGGCATCCGCAAATAACCCCATTATGTCCAAGTGGAATTATGTTTTTTGACATTTTTACAAATTAATAAAAAATGAAAAGCTGAAATGTCTTGAGTCAATAAGTATTCAAGCCCTTTGTTATGTCAAGCCTAAATAAGTTCAGGAGTAAATATTGGCTTAACAAGTCACATATTAAGTTGCATGGACTCCCTCTGTGTGGAATAATAGTGTTTAACATAATTGACTACCTCATCTCTGTACCCCACACATACAGATAATTGTAAGGTTCCACAGTCAAGCAGTGGATTTCAAACACAGATTCAACCACAATGAACATGGAGGTTTCCCAATGCCTCGCAAGAAGGGAACCTATTGGAAGATTAGTAGATGAAAATATATACATAAAATGCAGACACGGAATATCCCTTTGAGCACGGTGAAGTTATTAATTACACTTTGGATGGTGTATCAATACACCCAGTCACTACAAAGATACAGGCATCCTTCCTAACTTAGTTGCCAGAGATGAAGGAAAACACTCAGGGATTTCACCATTAGGCCAATGGTGACCTTAAAATAGTTACAGAGTTTAATGGCTGTGATAGGAGAAAACTGAGGATGGATCAACAACATTGTAGTTACTCCACAATACTAACCTAATAGACAGAGTGAAACGAAGGAAGCTTATACAGAATAAAACATGTTCCAAAACATGCATCCTGTTTGCAACAAGGCACTAAAGTAATACTTCAAAAAAATGTGACAAAGCAATTAACTTTTTGTCATGAAAACAAAGTGTTATGTTTGGGGCAAATCCAAAACAACACATTACTGAGTAACACTCTTCATATTTTAAAGTATATTGGTGGCTGCATCATGTTATGGGTATGCTTGAAACCGTTAAGGACTGGGGAGTTTAACAGGATAAAAAAATCTATGAAATGGCAAAATCCTAGAGGAAAACCTGGTTCAGTCTGATCTCCACCAGACACTGGGTGATGGATTCACCTTTCAGCAGGACAATAGCCTAAAACACAAGGCCAAATCTACGCTGGAGTTGCTTACCAAGAACACAGTGAATTTTCCCTAAGCGGTGCAGTTACAGTTTTGACTTAAATCTACTTGAAAATCTATGGCAAGACCTGAAAATGGTTGTCTAGCAATGATTAACAACCAATTCGACAGAGCTTGAAGAATTTTGAAAATAAGAATGGACAAATGTTGCACAATCAGGGTGTGGAAAGCTCTTAGAGACTTACCCAGAAAGACTTACAGCAATTACAGTTGTGAGTCTTTCTGGGTAAGTCTCTAAGAGCTTTCCACACCCTAATTGTTATTTACAGCAATTCAGCTGTAATTGCTGCCAAAGGTGCTTCTACAAAGTATTGGCTCAGGGGTGTGAAAACTTATGTAAACGACATACAATTGTAGTCGGAAGTTTACATACACTTAGGTTGGAGTTTTTAAAACTGGTTTTTCAACCACTCCACAAATTTCTTGTTAACAAACTATAGTTTTGGCAAGTCGGTTAGGACATCTACTTTGTGCATGGCACAAGTAATTTTGCCAACAATTGTTTACAGACAGATTATTTCACTTATAATTCACTGTATCACAATTCCAGTGGGTCAGAAGTTTACATACACTACGTTGACTGTGCCTTTAAACAGCTTGGAAAATTCCAGAAAATTATGTCATTGTATTAGAAGCTTCTGATAGGCTAATTGACATCATTTGAGTTAATTGGAGGTGTACCTGTGGATGTATTTCAAGGCCTACCTTCAAACTCAGTGCCTCTTTGCTTGACATCATGGGAAAATCCCAAAAAATCAGCCAAGACCTCAGAAAGAAAATGTGGACCTCCACAAGTCTGGTTTATCCTTGGGAGCAATTTCCAAATGCCTGAAGGTACCACGTTCATCTGTACAAACAATAGCATGTAAGTATAAACACCATGGAACCAAGCAGCCTCTGGTCTGATGAAACAAAAATATTTGGAGGAAAAAGGGGGAGGCTTGCAAGCCGAAGAACACCATCCCAACCGTGAAGCATGGGGGTGGCAGCATCATGTTGTGGGGTGCTTTGCTGCTGGAGGGACTGGTGCACTTCACAAAATAGATGGCATCATGGAGGTAGGAAAATTATGTGGATATATTGAAGCAACATCAAGAAATCAGTCAGGAAGTTAAAGCACACTTCTAAAGTTGTGGCAAAATGGCTTAAGGACAATAAAGTCGAGGTATTGGAGTGGCCATCACAAAGCCCTGACCTCAATCCTATATAAAATGTGTGGGCAGAACTGAAAAAGTGTGTGCGAGCAAGGAGGCTGACTCAGTGGCACCAGCTCTGTCAGGAGAAATGGGCCCAAATTCACCCAACTTATTGTGGGAAGCTTGTGGAAGGCTACCCGAAACGTTTGACCCAAGTTAAACAATTTAAAGGCAACGCTACCAAATACTAAAGGAGTGCATGTAAACTTCTGACCCACTGGGAATGTGATGAAAGAAATTAAAGCTGAAATAAATCATTCTCTCTACTATTATTCTGACATTTCAGATTCTTAAAATAAAGTGATGATCCTAACTGACCTAAAACAGGGAATTTTTACTAGGATTAAATGTCAGGAATTGTGAAACTGAGTTTAAATGTATTTGGCTAAGGTGTATGTAAACTTCCGACTTCAACTGTATTTCCTTATTTAATTTTCAATAAATTAGCAAAAATTTCAGGAGGGATATCACTTTTATTGCTCATAATATATCTGATTCCATGCTCAGATTTGCATATTTATATAGCTATGCCTACTATAAAGGTATGAGACTGCAATCTGCCTCAGGTGAAATATGCAGGTTTTTTTCATCGCTCTCTTTGATGTTGAAGGACAAAGGGGTGTAGGATTGTGTCCCTGCCACCCCTCCAGGCTCCAGGGCTGCAGCCTGCACCATGCCCTTTGTAAGTCTGGATGGAATACACTGTTTATTATAAAAATCCTCTCACAAGACCAAATGGTAGAGAGGACAATGTATGCAGTGCTGTCCTTGAGCTGTTCTTTCCTACTAATGTTCTGTATTATGTCATGGTTCATGTTTTGTGTGGACCCCAGGAAGAGTAGCTGCTGCTTTTGCAACAGCTAATGGGGATTCTATTAAAATACCAAATACTCCCAAAAAATGAACAGGTCAGTGAGATCTGAAGAGCCATGTGTTGGGGTGATGATGGGGGGGGTTTGGATAGTAGATTATGAGTGAAGATGAGGGCGAGAGTGTGTGTGGGAGTGAAGAGGGAGCTTTGAACTGATTGTCAATTCTATTGATTTAAACAGAAGACTTGCTAACTCCTATGTTGTCTGGCTGCTTTGGAAATGTATGAACAATTGAAAAATGATTCACTCAAATTAACCTCAGCAAACCTGCATCCATAGACATAATTTTATAATATAATAATATGCCATTTAGCAGACATTTTTATCCTAAGCGACTTACTGTGTGTATAAATGTTTGTATGGTTGGCACCAGCAGGAATCTAACACACAACACTATCCTTGCAAGAGCCATACTCTACCAACTAAGCTACACAGGACCATATGATTAAGGCAGCCCCCCGCACCTATCTGATTCAGAGGGGTTGGGTTAAATGCAGAAGACCCATTTCAGTTGAATGCATTCAGTTGTAAACTGACTAGGTATCCCCCTCCCCCTTTCCCATGTATGTCATACTGGAACCTTAATTCAACGCAGGAGAGTAAAGAGACTTGTATAAATGGGCTGAGGCAGTAACACAGTATTATACATATGGGATGTTGCTCTAATTTCATCTGGTTCCGTACAAAAATTAAGTAAATGAGAACTGATTTCAAGTTTTAATCTCTTCTCTGCAAGGGCAGATGAGGATGTCCCCTTCATAGTTGGTTAAATGACCAAAATGTAAATGTAAAAAGATACTGTTTTAGTGGAATACAACATAGCTTGTTGCATATTGAAAGCATGCAAACACTAACTAAACTTCAACAGAAACCATGATCACACCGTTGCAACACTAACTCTATCCTTCCAACCCTTAACAGGAAAATGTGTGGCTCCACTTTTCTCCCTGCTGTTTTCCCCCCACTGTTAACAATGTTTTAACCGGTCAAGTGGAAAAAACATGACCACAGAAGGCAGGTGAAGTTTACTCTTTAACGTTATGTTTCTCTCTCACTGACACTCTTTCGCAAGAGCTGTCAGGAGTCAAACAGTTCACCTCATGAGTAGATGGAGCCACAAGTTCAATATTCACATGGGATGCATCCCAAATGGCACATTATCCCCTACATAGGACTATATAGGGAATAGTGGGCCATTTCTTATCTGAAGACATAGAGGTCTATTTTCTTAACAAAGTCTCTTTGCACAAATTAAAGCGTCATCTTTGTTATCACTAAAACATTGTCTAAGCTCCAGTTTAAAAGCAGTCACAACCCTAATCATCTCAAATCTAGAAAACAGTGGCAAAGCAACATTAAGAACAAAACCATTTTATATTTTTTTATCTTAGAAACACAGACCCCTTACACACCCCTTACACACACACACGCACACACACGCCCACACACAAACACACACATGCACAAATGCAAACAGTGACTGATGCACTGTGAAGGCCTGTCTGTGATTGGTCAACCATGACACCTGAGGAGACAGCCGGGAGCTGATTGGCTGATGATCATGGGACCTTCAGATCCTGTTTATTCAAAAATACAGGTTACATTAGGTTATAATAACACGGAGCAGGAAATAAGAGTAAACACACAATGAAAACAATGTGCAGAAAAAGATAAAAGCACATTCATTCTGTTTGAATTCAGACTGAAGGAATACAAAAAGGGAAAATCTAAACTATTTTACAATGAAAACTGTGTTACTATGTTTAGACAGTGAACATCCTCTTTCTGTGCAGTTTTTATGCATTCCCATCTTGAAGATAACTATGAAGTCTGTATCGAGTCGAAGAAAAAAAGATAAGAAAATGTATCCATAAAAAGAAAAGCAAGGAGGGTTGTTCAGAGGGAGTAAAGGACAAGTCAGGCATGGAAAACGTTGTGGTGATAAGAACAACAGTTATCACTCTGAACCAATGATGAGGGATATAAATAACTACTGTCAACACAGGTATGCTGTCCCATGCTTGTGTTGAGAGTGTTAAAGCAGAATATTATCAGTGTTGCGTCCCAACAGGCACCCTATATAGCGCAGTACTTAAAATAAAATAAAATATATATCTTGCCTAGTCCTTACCTTAACCCTTTCCTTACCCCTATACATATCTACCTGGATCACTACAGCATCCCTGCACATTGTAACTGACTGACCCTGTGTATACAGTGCTTTCAGAACGTATTCACACCCCTTGACTTTTTCAACATTTTGTTGTGTTACAACCTTATTCTCACTGGCATACACACATTACCACATAACGTCCAAGTGGAAATATGTTTGTCAAACAACACATTACTGAGTACTCTCCATATTTTCAAGTATATTGGTTGCTGCATCGTTAAGGACTGGGGAGTCTTACAGGATAAAAAAATCCACAGAGTGACAAAATCCTAGAGGAAAATCTGGTTAAATCTGCTTTCCACCAGTCACTGGGAGATAAATTCACCTTTCAGCAACAATAACCTAAAACACAAGGCCAAATCTACGCTGGAGTTGCTTACCAAGAACAGAGTGAATGTGCCTGAGTGGCCAAGTTACAGTTTTTACTTAAATCTACTTGAAAATCTTTGGCAAGACCTGAAAATGGTTGTCTTGCAATGATCAACAACCAGCTTGAAGAATTTAGAAAATAACAAAATGGACAAATGTTGCACAATCAGGGTGTGGAAAGCTCTTAGAGACTTACCCAGAAAGACTGACAGCTGTAATTGCTGCCAAAGGTGTTTCTACAAAGTATTGACTCAGGGGTGTGAATACCTATGTTAATGACATATTTCCTTATTTAATTTTCAATAAATTAGCAAAAATGTCAAGAGGGATATCGCTTTTATTGCTTATCATACATCTGATTCCCTCCTCAGATTGGCATATTTATATAGCTATGCCTACTATAAAGGTATGAGACTGCAATCTGCCTGAGGTGAAATATGATGTTTTTTTTATTTCTCTCTTTGATATTGAAGGACAAAGGGGTGGAGGATTGTGTCCCTGCCACACCCCCAGGCTCCAGGGCTGCAGCCTGCACCATGCCCTTTGTTAGTCTGGATGGAATACACTGTTTATTATAAAAATCCTCTCACAAGACAAAATGGTAGAGCGCAAAATGAGCAGGTCAGTGAGATCTGAAGAGCCATGTGTTGGGGGGGATGATGGGGGTTTGGATAATAGATTATGAGTGAAGATGAGGGGGAGAGTGTGTGTGGGAGTGAAGAGGGAGCTTTGAAATGATTGTCAATTCTACTGATTCAAACAGAAGACTAGCTAGCTCCTATGTTGTCTGGCAGCTTTGGAAATGTATGAACATTTGAAAAATGATCAACTCATAATAGCCTCAGCAAACCTGCATCCATAGACATAATTATATAATATAATAATATGCAATTTCGCTACAATAGAGCCATACTCTACCAACTGAGCTACACAGGAAACATGTATGTCATACTTCAACCTGACTTCAACGCATGGCAGTTAAGAGACTTGTATAAATGTGCTGAGGCAGTAACACAGTAATGTACATCAGGGACATGGCTCTAATTTCATCTGGTTCCATTAAAAAATTAGACCGTAAATGACAAATGAAAACTGATTTCAAGTCTTAATCTCTTTTCTGCAAGGACGGATGAGGATGTCTGCCTTCATAATTCCATGCAGGATTGAGGGAAAAAAATTGTCAAGTACTCGTTTGATAGATCAATTTACGGTTGGCGCTAACGGCCTTGCTCTCTTTCTAATATGATGCTATTTCATTCCTCTTTTTCGGTCTAACAGCAATCTATGGCACGCTTGATCTGCTTTTCATTTGATGTGTCATGACATTCTGCTTTAAGTTCTGATGAAGGGGAGACCTCCTAGGCGAGAGAGAGAGAGAGAGAGAGAGAGAGAGAGAGAGAGAGAGATGCTATTATGTCAAATCATTTTAATGGTTATTATCAGGGCATTAACATACGTTTTTTAAATTTCAGTATCCACATAGTAAATGTACTTGTTAAAGTCAACATGCTTTAAAGTGTTGTAATTCCTCAGCCTCACATACTGTAATGAAATAGTATTCTGGTAAAGTATTCTTGTGGTAAAAATAAATGGTGGTATTTCCCTTAATTACAGGGGAAAAAGGACAAATTATTTATTTGTGAGAACAAGCACATACTCCTTCCTAGCGTGGAGCAACAATGGAGGAACAATGTACTCATATGTCGTCCATAGGAAGACAATGGCGTTATTGGGCTACTCTGACGCTTGGTTCACCTTTGGGGAGGTTTCTGTTCACGTCCTAACCTTCTCTCTTTGACTTCCTTCCCCTTTCTCAAACTGTGCAGCCTTGCCAACCAGGTTTCAACCCAGCTTGTAAAAAAGGGGAGGAAAGACTTTGAAACTACTCAAATACTGAACAACCACAGCAAATTTTCCAGTGTAAAAAAAAAGTGTTGAGTCTGTCGACCCTTATAGTGTAAAGCCTTATTCAAATATTTCCCAGAGTGCCTTGACAATCGAGTAAATTGAGTTACCACCCATGACTGTATTTTTTTTGTGACAGAAACATTATTGTTGCATTCGTCCATTTTTTTGTACAATGGACTTCACCAAGTGGGATCCTATGTGAATATGTTATCATTAATCAATATATATATATATTATATATATTTAACACCAACAACTGAGATTATTTTACACCGCTGAGTGTTAATTTAACTCTTTACAGTGTTGATTTAACTCTTGAATCAACACTAGAAATGTTACACTGAAAACTCAACACTGGTTAACACTGGCCAATTTGCTTTGGGCTATGAAAGGGACACATCTGCAGGCTTCCATACATTTCAAGAACCGTTTAGAATTCTGAAGAACTGTAGATGCCATGTCAAGAACCCCACACTTAACTCAAAGGTTACGGTAACATACTGTACTTTAAATAAAGTAACTTACAGGTAACTCGCTGACCGTAAGCTATCTTAAAAACAACTGGATTATTTGACTGTGTAATGTTATATTTGACATAGTGTGAGTGCTTGTCTGCAGCAGGGCCTTTTGAATATTTTTGGGTGGGGGACTCTTGAACTTTTGAAAAATATTGTTATTGTTCATAACACACACACACAGGAGCAGAAATGTCATTATGCTTTGAAACTGCTGTCATAATTTATCTGGCATTTAAATCCTTAGGAGAAATTCCCACATTTTTTAAATAAGTCACATCTATTTTTTTTAAATCTCAAATTCACACATTAGAGATAATTTTATGCCAAATCAATTTGCAAGTGAAAGTGTATTGGATGAAATTAAGATGTTTAGCCAAGGGATTAACCAAAATAGTTCAGTGGATTTATCCAAATTATCAGCCAAGAAGTTAAAAAATATGGCTAGTGTTTGCTCACTAGCTGCTGGCACTTTGTCGAATGCAATACCACGGGTGAATCATTGTTTTCATGCAAATTGGCTACCGAAATTAAGAGTGTGACTTCTTAACCTAGAGCTAATTTGGCAGGCAAAAAGCACATACTGCATTAATGAGATCGGATTTATTTTCAATTAAGTTGAATTAAAATCATTTTTAAAGTAATTGTTTACTTTATATGTCTCCAGGAAGTTTTCTGTGTTGTTTTTGTGATTTTAGGTACTGCAGATACACAGAATGAGTTAATCATCAGGATGCTTATTTGCACTTAGGCACTGTTGAGGGGATTAGGGTTCTGGTTGCCTTCCAAATATCAGCTTCAAAGCACCTTCTGAAACATACAGTAAATGGATTTCTTTGTTTCTGACAAGATTGTTACTGTGTGTATTCTGACAACAATGGAGTCACTGTTGATAGACACACCAAACAAAGGAAACATATAAAAATATTTCAAATCAAATCACACTTTATTTGTCACATGTGCCAAATACAACAAGTGTAGACCTTACTGTGAAATGCTTACTTACAAGCCCTTAACCAAGAGTGCAGTTTCCATCTACCATGAGAATTTATTTGATAGAATTCTGTTATTAGCATTGAACATGTTCACTGAGTAAACAAAACATTAAGAATCCCTGCTCTTTCCATGAAATAGACTGACCAGTTGAATCTAGGTGAAAGCTCCGATACCTTATTGATGTCACTTGTTAAATCCAGTTCAATCAGTGTAGATTAAGGGGAGGAGACAGGATTAAAGAAAGATTTTTAAATCTTGAGACAACTGACATGGATTGGTTATGTGTGCCATTCAGAGGGTGAATGGGCAAGACAAAATATTTAAATGCCTTTGAAAGGGATATGGTAGTGTGTGCCAAACCCACAGGTTTGTGTCAGGAACTCCAACACTGCTGGGTTTTTCACACTCAATCGTTTCCTGTGTATCAAAAAAATTGTCCACCACCCAAAGGACATCCAGCCAAATTGACACAACTGTGGGAAGCATTGCAGTCAACATGAGCCAGCATCCCTATGGAACGCTTGACGTGTCCCTAATGTTTGGTATACTCAAGGTATACTCATATTTGGACAAGGCAAATTCTCCAGTGTCTGGCTGACCTGGTTTTTACCAATCTGCCTGGATGGTTTGTACTGGAGTGGATCTTTAAAAGATCACCTGCCAGAATTTATGTCGGGCCTTTACGAACTATCACACTAACTAGGCCTGCCTGTTGAAGTAGACCTGTGTAAAATGTACAACCTGCTTAATCTGAATGACTTTTGAATAAGTTTGTTTCGTTTTCAATTGTATGTTTGCTCACTTTGTTTGAAGTAATTCACTGGTTTACGTATCCTACTCCACCCTTCCACGAATGCAGACAGACAGCACGAACGCAAGCGCCAGACTCTTGTGGCTGTCCTGAACGAGGGGGCGGTGGGGTGTCGTTGCGTCATATCACCCGCCTCGCTCCCATTGGCCGACACTACTCACCCGACACAGCTGTGATTGTTTTCTGCAGAGGAAGTCTGTCTCTGCTATGAGGTCTGCTGTTTGGAATGATATAGAAGCTTTTTCTCTCTCTCACCCAAACGATGATGTGACCAAACACCGTGATAACAGTCTGAGAGCAGCAAAACGCACAGCATTGTCGGATGAACAAAATCGGGTCTCGCTCGATCAGACAGTGTGAACGTCTGGAGAACAAGGTAAGAAGAGATCAATTATATCTGCTTTGCTATTGTCAATTGATAGGATAATCATAGCGAGATTGGGCAAATCAGCTTGAGAAAAGCAGTAAGAAGAGATCAATTATATCTGCTTTGCTATTGTCAATTGATAGGATAATCATAGCGAGATTGGGCAAATCAGCTTGAGAAAAGCATGGGCTACAAAGGTCAGTCTGCTCTAGACACAAACAGTCTTAGATTAGATCTAATTTAATGAGGCATACCTGTGTTAGCTACAATCTAATAACGCATCTGTTGTTCTCCAGCGCTGAAGTGCCAAATGCCAAGACTAGAAGAACACTGCTGGAGACGCTCTTGTACATCGAGGGTGGAATCTAAGAATTATTATAGGGAAAACTGGGTCGCATCGAAGGCTGAAGAAATGATGTCAATTATCACATCAGTGCTTAGCAATGTATACGGCTCGCTGCACAGTGTGCAAACAGCAAACTTAATCAGACGGGGTCTAGTCCTTTTCACCGTGGGAGTATTTCTTGCATTGGTGCTCAACTTGCTACAGGTTCAAAGAAATGTGACTTTGTTTCCCGAAGAGGTGATGGCAACTTTGTTTTCATCGGCGTGGTGGATTCCCCCTTGCTGCGGCACGGCAGCTGGTGAGTTGTTACTTTTCCAAAAACCTATAGTTTATAATTTTGTCTGAGTGAATGAGATTGCTATGTAGGCCTACTTCTAATTTGGAGAAAGGAATGTGAATTGGGCTTTTAGGGGGGAGCTTGTGTGTTTCATGATGCCATTATAGGCTACCAACTATAACCTGGACTACATAATAATTTACAGTTTTTTTCCATCATTGTTATTATCCATTATGTAAGTATTCTCGCAGCCACGAGGCCATTAAATGATGAGTGTTTTGTCTGGGAAAACCATACAGTAGTATTTATATTGCCCTCCAATGCTCCAATAGGCTTCCCTAGAAACAGCCGGACATAGAGAGTCATTATGGGTGTGCTGTGTTTTCATTGGCTGCTTTCATAACGGGTGAGCTGTGGAGGCGGTCCATAATTGGCTGTTGCCTTTAACATGCCACTATCGAAAAAGAGAAACAAGGAAGTCGTGTGCACTGTGCAGTCAGAATGAAATAAATTATTTTCACCACCAACCCGTCCCCCATGTTCTTGAGAAGTAGGCTACAGTGGTTCACACTTAAAAGAAATACAAATGTAAAACATTTGAGACAATTGATCCAACGTTTTTATTTCAGTGATATACTACAATGTTCCAGACTTATCTTTTATCACTCGGTTGCAGACATGTTTGTGCAAGGACTGATAAGAGAGAAATAATCATGTGTGCCTGAAAGTGAAACTAGAAAGCAATCATGTTGTTTGTTTCATTTCTGCCATTTTTTTTTACCCCCAAATTGAAACTCAAAGAAATTCAGAATGTTCAAGCCCTTAAAACAACATGAGCCAGTTTGATTTGTATGTAGGCTATTCAGTGATGTACTAACTCAAATGTCCTTTCTGCAGCTGTTGTTGGCCTGCTATACCCCTGCATCGACAGCCATCTCGGAGAGCCACACAAGTTCAAAAGGGAATGGGCCAGTGTCATGAGATGCATTGCAGTATTTGTTGGCATCAACCATGCCAGTGCTGTATCCTTTCTATAACAATGTCACAATGTGCACACTCATGTTATCTCAATCTAGAGACGGACTGACACATATTAGCACGTCCAGAGCTTAAACAAGGATGTTGTGGACTAATTAATGTGTAATACATAGATGAGTAACATTCTTTGATTAGTTTGATATACACTCCTTTTGGGGGCCATGAGCAAGATTTGGTCGGGAGGCCCCCCCCACCTTGCAGGCAAAACATTTTAATGCCCCCTCTTGACAATGCATTTTGTTTATTTTTTTAGTGCACAAATGTATTTTCTGCAATTCTTCACATTTTGCCATAACGTATTCCATGTTCATATGATATCTGTGTGAGATGGACAAAAAAAATCAATGGGGGCCCCTGGAGGTCAGGGCCCCTGAGCACATGCCCTGCATGCCCGGTCGTTAATTTGGTGATGATTAGGCCTACTGCAAGGTTTAGATCGCTGGCTAGACTACCTTACCTAGCAATTGAGTGACTGGCATAAAAAGTGAAAAACTGCTGATGCGCTACCAAATTTTTGTAAGCTGAGACCCCGACGGGGTTCCTTTTTTTTAGGTTGAGGGCCCCCATGCGAACTCTGGGCCAAACGCGCAGTATGTAGTCTGCATATAGGAAGAGGCTGCACTGTACACTCCATTGTTGTTTTGCTACATTTACGGCCTTGAAGGCAATTCATCTAGTGTCAGTGGGACAGTGGATGGAAGTCCCAACTGCATTCCTGCTTGTTTTGACTCCTTGACATACTAAGTATGTATGGAACTTACAGTTGCTTCAAACATGCACTGCTTGTGCCACCCACACTAACGCTTTGCTGCAACAGTCAAACAAATACAATATTTTTTTGAAACGCATTTTGAAACGTATTTTAAGGGATTCTTTACTGAGCAGATACTGAGAGAGGATCACAGATAGGGAGAGGTTGTGTCAAAGGGCAGTAAGCTAGATTGGAACCTATGCAAACAAATAGTCTTATTTTGCCCTTAACTGCTCCATCTCACAGAAACTAGACTTTGCCAATAATGTCCAGCTGTCCCTGACCCTGGCTGCCCTTTCCCTGGGACTATGGTGGACGTTTGACCGCTCGAGGAGTGGCTTCGGCCTGGGCATTGGGACGGCATTCCTTGCCACCGTTATCACACAGCTGCTGGTCTACAACGGTGTATATCAGTAAGTCAAATCATGCTTTTATTTTTCCATGTTACTCTAAGAGCCAATTTATGCTTGATCCGAAAATGTGGTCAGAGACTCCGTATGGATGGTGTGGTGCAATTACGGCGCCTCCGGAGTCACGCAGAGACCAAATTGAACTCTGTGCTGCATCGCTGTGCACCTCCCAAATGTTGTAACAATGCAGAGGGCTCCGTATATACAGCTGAAGTCAGACGTTTACATGCACCTTAGCCAAATACATTTAAACTCTGTTTTTCACAATTCCTGACATTTAATCCTAGTAAAAATTCCCTGTCTTAGGTCAGTTAGAATCACCACTTTTATTTTAAGAATGTGAAATGTCAGAATAATTGTAGAGAGAATTATTTATTTCAGCTTTTATTCCTTTCATCACATTCCCAGTGGGTCAGAAGTTTACATACACTCAATTAGTATTTGGTAGCATTGCCTTTAAATTGTTTAACCTCTCTAGGGTACGTGGGACGCTAATGTTCCACCTGACCAACATCCAGTGAAAGTGCAGGGCGCCAAATTCAAACAGAAATCTCAAAAGTAATTCCTCAGCCATACATGTATTAAACACCATTTTAAAGATAAACTTGTTGTTAATCCCACCAGTGTCTGATTTCAAAAAGGCTTTACGACAAAAGCATACCATGCGATTATGTTAGGTCAGTGCCTAGTCACAAAAAAAACAGCCATTTTTCCAGCCTCCAAAGCATCTGGTGAAAGTGCAGAGAGCTACATCAATTTACAGAAATACTCATCATAAATGTTGATGAAAATACAACTTATGCATGGAATTAAAGATATACTTCTCCTTAATGCAACCACTGTGTCAGATTTCAAAAAAGCTTTACGGAAAAGCACACCATGGAATAATCTGAGTACAGCGCTCAGAGACCAAAACAAGCAATACAGATACTCGCCATGTTATGGAGTCAACAAAAGTCAGAAATAGCATTATAAATATTCACTTACCTTTGATGATCTTCATCAGAATGCACTCCTAGGAATCACAGTTTCATAATAAATGTTAGTTTTGTTCGATAAAGTCAATCATTTATGTCCAAATACCTCCTTTTTGTTCGCGCATTTAGTACAGTAACCAAATGCGCAAGCACTAGGTCCAGACAAAGTCAAAAAGTTATATTACAGTTCGTAGAAACATGTCAAACGATGTATATAATCAATCTTTAGGATGTTTTTAATCAGAAATCTTCAATAATGTTTCAACCGGAGAATTCCTTTGTCTTTAGAAATGAAAGGGAACGGAGCTAACTCTCATGGGTGCGTGCCTGACTGAGCACATGGCCTTCTGGCAGACCCATGACTCAATCAGCTCTCATTCTCTCCCACTTCACAGTAGAAGCCTGAAACAACGTTCTAAAGACTGTTGACATTTAGTGGAAGCCTTATGAAGTGCAATATGACCCCACAGACACTGTATATTGGATAGGCTAAGAGTTGAAAACTTACAAACCTCAGATTTCCCACTTCCAGGTTGGATTTTTTCTCTGGTTTTTGCCTGCCATATGAGTTCTGTTATACTCACAGACATCATTTAAACAGTTTTAGAAACTTCAGAGTGTTTATCCAAATCTACTAATAATATGCATATCCTTGCATCTGGGCCTGAGTAGCAGGCAGTTTACTCTGGGCACGCTTTTCATCCGGACGTGGAAATACTGCTCCCTACCCCAAAGAAGTTAACTTGGGTCAAATGTTTCGGGTAGCCTTCCACAAGGTTCCCACAATAAGTTGGGTGAATTTTGGCCCATTCCTCCTGACAGAGCTGGTGTAACTGAGTCAGGTTTGTAGGCCTCCTTGCTCGCACGCTTTTTCAGTTCTTCCCACAAATGTTCTATAGGATTGAGGTCAGGGCTTTATAATGGCCACTCCAATACCTTGACTTTGTTGTCCTTAAGCCATTTTGCCACAACTTTGGAAGTATGGTTGGGGTCATTGTCCATTTGGAAGACCCATTTGCGACAAAGCTTTAACTTCCTGACTGATGTCTTGAGATGTTGCTCCAATATATCCACATAATTTTTCGTCCTCATGATGCCATCTATTTTGTGAAGTGCACCAGTCCCTCCTGCAGCAAAGCACCACCACAACATGATGCTGCCACCCCCGTGCTTCACGGTTGGGATGGTGTTCCTCGGCTTACAAGCATCCCCCTTTTTCTTCCAAACATAACAATGGTCATTATGACCAAACAGTTCTATTTTTGTTTCATCAGACCAGAGGACATTTCTCCAAAAAGTACAATCTTTGTCCCCATGTGCAGTTGCAAACAGTAGTCTGGCTTTTTTATGGCGGTTTTGGAGCAGTGGCTTCTTCCTTGCTGAGCGGCCTTTCAGGTTAAGTTAATATAGGACTCGTTTTACTGTGGATATAGATACTTTTGTACCTGTTTCCTCCGGCATCTTCACAAGGACCTTTGCTGTTCTGGGATTGATTTGCACTTTTCGCACCAAAGTACGTTTGGACAGAACGCGTCTCCTTCCTGAGCGGTATGACGGCTGCATGGTCCCGTGGTGTTTATACTTGCGTACTATTGTTTTGTACAGATGAACGTGGTACCTTCAGGCATCTGGAAATTGCTCCCAAGGATGAACCAGACTTGTGGATGTCTACAATTTATTTTCTGAGGTCTTGACTGATTTCTTTAGATTTTCTCATGATGTCAAGCAAAGAGGGACTGAGTTTGAAGGCAGGCCTTGAAATACATCCACAGGTACACCTCCAATTGACTCAAATGATGTCAATTAGCCTATCAGGAGCTTCTAAAGCCATGACACAATTTTCTGGAATTTTCCAAGCTGATTAAAGGCACAGTCAACTTAGTGCATGTAAACTTCTGACCCACTGGAATTGTGATACAGATAATTATAAATTAAATAATCTGTAAACAATTGTTGGCAAAATTTCTTGTGTCATGCACAAAGTAGATGTCCTAACCGACTTGCCAAAACTATAGTTTGTTTCCAAGAAATTTGTGTAGTGGTTGAAAAACTAGTTTTAATGACTCCAACCTAAGTGCATGTAAACTTCCGACTTCAACTGTACCTCCTCATTGAAATGATTGGTTAATGGTAGGTGGGGGCGAAAGGTCCTGTATATAAACACGGAAACTCACTTCCTTGACAACTTCCTTCACAACAGCTCTGCGAAGCACAGTAAGTATGAATGCTCTGACTTCTGCAGAGGCCTTATCACAGTAAATGCTGCACGGCCAATGCAGACGTCGGATTGACCATGCAGCACGAACTGTAAAAAATGCATGGATAGTATATTTTGGAGAGGTAATAATAATATGCCGTTTAGGAGACTCTCTTATTCAAAGAATACATTTTTCATATGGGTGGCACCAATAGGGAATGAACCCATATTCCCGACGTTGCAAGTGCCATGCTCTACCAACTGAGCTACACAGGACCATATTATTATGTTATTATACAACGGGTGGATCTAATCCTGAATGCTGATTTATTAAAACCGCATTCCAGCCGGTGTCTATTCCACAAGTTGCCACAGGTATTTTAATTTACTCTGTTCCATCTGACTGCGAAATCCATTGTCTCATCAGCCCAGCCAGGCAATTTATAAATTTGATCTCCACTATAAAATGCATCAAGACATTATCTCACATTTCTATTAGACTAACATTTAGTTTTCAACAGCGGAGATTTGTATAAACCTTGCTGTCTGTCTCTCCAACATTTGCAACATTGTTTCAATATTTAAATTCGATCTCATGTTGACCTATAGTAATGAACGTGTCAGGACGAGACAGGCAGAGTCAAACAGTCAATCATGAATCAGCTGGCATCATTTTTATGGATTTATACAGAAAATGTCAATTGATAAAAGGTAAGACAAAACCCAGCTAATTTGCAGTCTTTCCAGCTTCAGTTTGAAGTGATTGTAAACCTATGACTGTGTTGTTGGCTAGCTCCTCTGAACAACATTGTCTTGACGAGTGAGCACATCTTCTATTCCAGGTGAAATCGCTCCTCATTAGCTCATTGTTATGGATGTATCCAAAAACAAATCACTAGAAAACTGCTTATGCAAATGCAGCTACTTTGCTGTTATTCTGTCTGCACTTTTTGACTTGACTGTAAGTTAGCCGTAGTTGGCTAGGTAGCAAGCAAGGCATAAGAACGTTGCCAGCCAGTATGGCAATGGAACATTTAGAAAGAACGACTGGGTCGCGTCCATAGATACAGAACAGCAACCTTAGATTTGTGTCGGGACTATATCTTGTGGAAGGATTAAATAGTATGAATAAATTAATCAAAATAATGTTTTTAATGAAAATATGTCAATCATTATTTGAATATGTGTTGGTAACCCGTTGTATAAAAGTGATAATACCCTCAAAGCCAGTATTTGGAGGATATATTGGCACGGTTTGCAACAACACCTACCTTTTCGTGGACATTATGGTATCATTTACTTACCTCATAGTTTGAGAATAGCCAGTGAATCAAATAAGGTGTCTTTAAAAAAAATATATATATCTGCTTTGTGAATGATGTATTGAAGTATATTTTCTGGAACTGGTCCCAGTCACTTGATTCCATCAAAGAGGATCTGACTGATGAAACGAAAGCAATTCTTTTGGAGTCCCCCATGCCTCTACGCCCAATTATTGGCCCTCCTACCTGCCTCTGTGGAACCTCTTCAAAAATGTCCTGGGAAGGAGGAGCACTCTGTTGCTTCAGTGAGGGTTCTTACAAAGAGCTGAGTTCAAAAGGCCTCTGCAGCTTCTGTTGAGTGAAGGGAAGAGGGAGAGAGATGAGATGGAGAGGCAAGATGATTTTATATTTTTTTACCAAACTTTAATAATGCTGCTTTTCCCCCTTCCCGAGATTGCCTTTCCTGTTTTAGGACTCGACATGTCTTATTTGAGGCTAGATTTGACTAATGGGGCAGATATTTCATTTAATCTGATGTATTTTTCTCCCTCTCCTGTAGATACACATATCCAGACTTTCTGTATGTGCGCTCTTGGCTTCCATGCATATTCTTCTCGGGGGGAGTGACTGCAGGAAACATAGGACGCCAGCTAGCCATGGTAAGTCCTGCCCCCCCTCCCCCCCACAATTTTCAAATTCTTCTGGATTGTAAAGCACATGAACACATTGACACAGCACATTGACATGTTCATGTGGTACAAACTTTTGTGAGAGGAAAAAGCCTGACACCACAGTGTCGGCTATAATGCCTTTACCAGGTGTACTGCCGAAGTCGGCCCTTATTCTGTGTAGAATCCTTCACGGTCATGTCCGTTATTCAGTTTGACTCAATTAAAGTGTGAAAACAGATTAAGCATGTTGTTTTGTTTTACACAGTAGCGAGCCAGTCTTCGAGACAGTCCTAGAGCCAAATGTGTATCAAAGGGTCATTTTCAGCTTGTTGTTTTTGTTTGATGGGGTTTGAAATGTTGGCAGTTGGCTCGAGCCCTTGCTTGCTCTTTCTTTCTTTTTTTCTCACTCTTGATTGCTCTCTCTCTCTCTCTCTCTCTCTCTCTCTCTCTCTCTCTCTCTCTCTCTGTGAGATGGATTAAGACTTTAACTTTCATTCAGTCTTTTCAAACTTGCATCTTCATGTTTCTCGATTAACTAGCGGTTGAACTGTTGAGACGCTGACTAATACTTTTTGATATCTGACACACACAAACTTTAAAAAATGGCTCCACCCAGGTTTTGGGCTTCAGAGAGTTTGAAATGGCTGAAATATTGTCTTAATAAATAACATTATTGAAAGTGCTAAAAGCAATGTGCTGTTCCTTTTAGTCCTTCATCAGTAGCCTATAGCTGTTTATGGAGCCAGTTACACTGTATATAACTGATTGTATAAGGGAAAGTAAATTAACTTAGAACAGGGGCTCTGTTCAGTTTTGGGATGTATGTTCTACATCTGCTTAGCACATGAGTGAGTGCTCTGACTGGATGTTCTAAATCGAGAGGAACGGGTGAGAGGGAGCACTTTTTCTTCCAGACTGTATACAGTTAAGGGAGGCCTAGAGGAAGGAATATCACATTTTTACTACAACCCCAACGTAGGAGAATCTTCTCACAGCTATGCCTATACATAGGACCCCATGATCCACTGTAGAATAGTCCTATAGTCTACCGTAAAGGACTCGGAACTGAGCCTTAGGTAAAAGTCATCAATAATGTTCTTCTCTAATCCCCATTGTGGATGATACACTGAGTGTACAAAACGGAACGCCCGTTAGCAAGGACCCATAACAAGGAAAGGTTGAAGGGCAGCACCATAGGAGTTAGTCGTAACAGTATGTCTGTGTCCCAAATGGCACCCTGATCAAAAGTAAGGTGCAAGGTGCCCTTTGGGACGCCGACATCACCACTATACCTCCTATATTTTCCAAGATAGAATAAAACGGCATATTAGTGGTCAAAATTCTGAATAAAATAGCATCTACACTGAGTGGACAAAACATTAGGAACATGCTATTTCCGTGACAGACAGACCATGATCCCTTATTGATGTCACCTGTTAAATCCACTTAAACCAGTGTAGTTGAAGGGGAGGAGACAGGATAAAGAAAGATTTTTAAGCCTTGACAATTGAGACATGGATTGTGTATGTGTGCCATTCAGACAGTGAATGGGCAACATAAAATATTTAACTGCCTTTGAATGGGATATGGTAGTAGGTGCTAGGCGCACCAGTTTGAGTGTGTCAAGAACTGCAACGCTGCTGGGGTTTTCACGCTCAACAGTTTCCTGTGTGTGTCAAGAATAGCCCACCCAAAAGACATCCAGCCAACTTGACACAACTGTGGGAAACATTGGAGTCAACATGGGCCAGCATCCCTGTGGAATGCTTTCGACACCTTGTAGGGGCCATGCCACAACGAATTGAGGCTGTTCTGAGGGCAAAAGGTGGTGCAACTCAATATTAGGAAGGTGTTCCTAATGGTTTTGTACACTTAGTGTACAATTAAACAATAAGGCCCGAGGAGGTGTGGTATATGGCTAATATACAGGCAACGTAGATTGTCTGGATACAGCCCTTGGCAATGGTATATTGGTCATATACCACAAACCCCAGAGGTGCCTTATTGCTATTATGAACTGCTTACCGACGTAATTAGATCAGTAAAAAGTTATGTTTTGTCATACCCCTGGTATACGGTCTTTCAGCCAATCAGTATTCAGGGCTCGAACCACCTGGATTATAATATTATAATATATGCCATTAGGAGATGCTTTTATTGATTGAGACATTGTACATGATATTTGAACATGGGGTTTCCCCTCTCTCCCTTCAGGGTGGTGTCGAGAAACTGCACAACGACTGAACAGAGATCAGCTGAAGAGGAGCGAGAAGAACGGCAACCAATACGGAGAACCAGCATAATGGAAAAAAGTCCGACATCATGGGGAGAGACATTTCAGTTTGAAAGAAAACAGACTCTTTTATTTTTTTTTACTACTTTTCTGTGCATTATAACAAAGAGCTAGCCAGAATCTCCTTTACCTAATGTGCCATGACTTCTGTACCTCCTGGTGGCCAAAATACCTTTCCCCATCCCTGTTCGGGTCCAGATAGCATGAGGTTATAAATTAGCCACTAGGCTATCCGTGTTAGGGTCCAGATAGCATTAGGTTATCAGTTAGTTGCTAGACTATTCCTGTTAGGGTCCAAATAGCATTAGACTAGCAGTTAGCCGCTATGCTATCCCTATTAGGGTCCATGTAGCATTAGGCTAGCTTCTAGCCACTAGCTCTTCACTCACTATGTCAGGACAGTATTTGACCTTCCAGTTCTTCGAAATGAAAAGTTAACTGGTTTCAGAGTGAACTATTTGCTTTTTGCTGGTGTGCGAGTGCACGCGTGCGTGTAGATGTGTGCAGGTCTTAACAGAAAAGACGAGGAAAAAATGTGGAGCTAAATGTTTGCTTTTTTGTTATGCCCGAGTACAAAATTATCATAAAAGGGAAATGTTTCAGAGCTGTGCAAAAATGTCTGACACTCACAGAGACAGTGACTAGCAGTATGTCACCTGATGACATGTATTGTGTGTTCCCAATATTGTATGTAATTCACCAAAATAAGTATTTATCTCTGAGAAATTAGAATGCCAACACCTATAACTCCCAAATCAAATACATGAGATCGCAGATGATGTGACCATGTTTTGAACGAATGTACCATGATGCTACAATAAGTTAGCATATTCATAGTTGCAGTAAAATAAGTAATGATTAAAAAAAAGGCACCTGAATATGATCTGGTGTGAAGCTCACCTTTTGGCTGACTTCCTGGACATGGTGTGCCACCTGGACTTGACCTATGAACCCTCAGATTAGTATATGAATGGTTGATTTTCCATTTAAAGTTTTCCAGACTAGGCATTAAAGTTTGGGAACATACATTAAGAGAAGGAGAGAGCACAGGACATTTTTATTACGGCCTAGAGGATTTGCAATCTGTGATTGCCCTTGTATTATACAATTGAGTGCTTTTTGTCACTACCATACCAGTTCAGTTGTATTACTTGTACATAATTATATATTGCTTACATGTATAATCTCTTCCCTTTATAATCAGACCGGTATTACCACACTTTACCTATTTAGTTCGATAGTTGGGGGTCTAGAGGAATAAAAGTGCAATCACATATATACCTGAGCCGATTATTCTTCCGTATTTATTATTTCTGTAAATGGTTAAGAGGTGAAACTGGAATTATATGCAGTGTGGATATAGAAAATGAGCAGGAAAATTAGCAATAACAGCAGTGTTTGTAAAAAAAATAAAGTGTCAGAGATTACTTGCCTTCTTAGACTGTATACCAATGACTATTCTCACCGTGAGGAGAAGACAAAAAAAAACGTGTCAAACCGTTTGTAAAAAATCTCGTAGTAGTTCAACATTCGTAAATGGGAAGACGGATGTATTTATTATTATTTTTTGTTGGTGATGTATAGATCACGGAGGGGTTGGTTGGTACACCTGGTTCGGTTTGAATCTTTGCTCAAGTTCAGGAGTGTATCCCAAATGACACCCTATTCCCTATAAATTATGTGGGCACTTCCATGGGGCAGAAGTCAGTGTGTTGTTTTGATTTTGGATGGCCAGATTGCTAGCGCAAATGACAAACTGCCACGTGGGGAATCGTAAGTGGCTCGTTTCAGCTCTTTTTATCTTGTTCTTTAATACGTGTTTTGATTGATTTCATGTCAGTGCTAATATGGCCAAAATATGCCAGCTAGCTAACCAACAACTGTAACGGTGTACTTCAGAGACGACAAGTGCTCATTGTGCAAATATATTTATGTTTTCAATAAACAGATATGTGAGCTAGAAGAAATATAGCTCACATGTTGTCAACAATATAAGCCAACCCAATCTGCTTTGCCCCATAGTTGCGCACTCGTAGGTTTTGTCGTTAAACAACCAACCCGTCTACGTAGTGCACTACTGAACAGCGCCCTTATGGCCCTGGTCAAAAGTAGTGCACTATATAGGGAATAAGGTTCCATTTGGCAAGCAGTCCAGGTGTGCTGCTGGGAGAAAAGATAGCTTTATTATTGGGGTGGTTGAAGCACCTATTATTTCAATATGTAGAGAGTGAGTGTGTGTGTTTCTCTTATGTCAGCTGTGTATAATTTGTATTACCTTGAATCCAAGTGGAAAAATAAAAAATAAACTCCTAGTGATGCGTGCTTCTACTTTGTTGCGCCCACATATCTTAGCAGAAGGAAACTAGACAGATACAATATGCTTTGTGTGCAGTAATCTTTTGAGCCCAATGCATGCAGTATTTGTATGAGAGTTTACCCCTTTGGTAACGTTACCATCAGAAAATGTAATTGATACAAACAGACAAGGTATGCAAATGTGACATAAATCAAATAAAAACGCCTTCCTAATATTGAGTTGCACCCCCTTTTGCCCTCAGAACAGCCTCAATTCGTCAGGGCATGGGCCCTACAAGGTGTCGAAGGTGTTCCACAAAGATGCTGGCCCATGTTGACTCCAATGCTTCCCACAGTTGTGTCAAGCTGGCTGGATACCCTTTGGGTGGTGGACCATTCTTGATACACATGAGAAACTGTTGAGTGTGAGAAAACCCAGCAGTGTTGCAGTTCTTCATACACTCAAACCGGTGTATCTGGCACCTACTGCCATAACCTGTTCAAAGGCACTTAAATATTTTGTGTTGCCCATTCACCGTCTGAATAGCACGCATACACAATCCATGTCTCCATTGTCAAAGCTTAAAAATCCTTCTTTAAACCTGTTGTGACTAGGGGGCAGTATTTTCATTTTTGGAAAAATAACGTACCCAAAATAAACGGGATATTTTGTGAGGACAAGATGCTAGAATATGCATATAATTGACAGCTTAGGATAGAAAACACTCTATAAAGTTTCCAAAACTGTAAAAAATATTGTCTGTGAGTATAACAGAACTGATATTGCAGGCGAAAGCCTGAGAAAAATCCAATCCGGAAGTGCCTCGTGTTTTGAAAGCTCTGCGTTCCAATGCGTCCCTATTGAGCAGTGAATGGGCTATCAATCAGATTACTTTTTCTACGTATTCCCCAAGGTGTCTACAGCATTGTGACGTAGTTTTACGCATTTATGTTGAAGGATACCCGTAAGCGGCTACATTGTGTAAGTGGTCACCTGATGGCTCTCAGAGTGACTCTCGCGTAAAATACAGAGGTAGCCATTTTTCCAATTGGTCCTACTTGAAAAAACAATTTTCCCGGTGGATATATTATCGAATAGATATTTGAAAAACACCTTGAGGATTAATTATAAACAACGTTTGCCATGTTTCTGTTGATATTATGGAGCTAATTTGGAACATTTTTCAGAGTTTTCATGACCGTAATTTCTGGTCGATTTCTCAGCCAAACGTGAAGAACAAACGGAGCTATTTCGCCTACAGAAATATGAATGAACATTGGCTATCTAACTGGGAGTCTCGTGAGTGAAAACATCCGAAGCTCATCAAAGATAAACGATTTAATTTGATTGCTTTTCTGATTTTCGTGACCAAGTTACCTGCTGCTAGCTGGACATAATGCTATGCTAGGCTATCGATAAACTTACACAAATGCTTGTCTTGCTTTGGTTGTAAAGCATATTTTGAAAATCTGAGATGACAGGGTAATTAACAAAAGGCTAAGCCGTGTCTCAGTATATTTCACTTGTGATTTTTATGAATAGGAATATTTTCTAGTAATATTTATGTCCGTTGCGTTATGCTAATTAGTGTCAGTCGATGATTACGCTCCCGGATCCGGGATGGGGAGTATCAAGAGGTTTTAACCTGTCTCCTCCCCTTCGTCTAATCTGATTTAAGTGGATTTAACAGGTGACATCAATAAGGGATCATAGCTTTCACCTGGAATCACCTGGTCAGACCACTAATAAGTCCGGGATCCTTGGGACACCCTACCTCATTGAAGTTGAAATGTAAAATGTTAAGGGTTATGGTTAAGGTTAAGGTAAGGGTAGGGTAGGGTAGGTGTTCAGGTAAGTGTTCAGATTTAAGCTAATGCTTAAGTGTAATAAGAGTTGCTGAGTAACATAGTGAGTCATCTCTCTCTGGTGTACAAGGACAAGAAGTGTTATAGGGAGAAACTATTGTATGGTTAGATTATAATAATCACAAAGTGCAGGATTGTTTTCTCTTCCATTTGAATCCTCACTGCCCTAATTCTCACTTGACCTGGCGATGAACTCCACATATGTGTACAAAACTGGATGACAACAATAATTCCTGCCACTTAATTACTGTGTCAAGATGACCTCTACAGCAATGGTTTTCAGATGTGCTGCTCTATTGGAAGCTTGGTTAGCCCGTCTTGTTATTGTTGCGTCTATGGCAGGGGAAGCTGAATAGAGCAAGACAGAATTTTGTCTGAGGCCCTGTCAGTCTCAATTCTCATTATAATGTACTCTGCTTTTTCCCCCTTTTTTCCACCCCCCTATCAAACCTCCCAAACCCACCACCCTTCCTGAACCTACAGTATATACCCTTGCCTGTCAGTAGGATCACCATCATAAGGGGGAACACCCTCTCCCCTCCCCAATCTGCCGCCCCCCTCCTGACACACCTTTCTGGAGAGCAGTCTTCTATTTATACCTAGCAGGGGACTGACAGTTAACCTTTTGCACTGGGGACATTTCTGGGAATGAGTCCAATTTTCGGTCTGAATTCGGCCCTCGTTCTGAGAGCATCAGGTCTCTCCCAACAGGGCAGCGATCTAGCGCCACGGCTACGCTCCCCCTCTTATTAACGTCTCCTCCTCCACTCAGGCAGAATAATTGGCGAAGCTTCAACCCCTTTCATTTCCACCCAGAGCTGACTGAAGGACTCCACTAGACAACTGCTCTCTACCAACACAAATCTCTCTCCTCTGCCTACAATGGCTTGCGAAAGTATTCACCCCCCTTGGCATTTTTCCTATTTTGTTGCCTGACAACCTGGAATTAAAATAGATTTTCTGGGGAGTTTGTATCATTTGATTTACACAACATGTCTACCACTTTGGAGATGGTATTTTCAATTGTGAAATAAGACAAAAAATATAACTTGAGCATGCAATCTTTAAGTCATACCACAAATTCTCAATTCGATTGAGGTCTGGGCTTTGACTAGGCCATTCCAAGACATTCAAATGTGTCCCCTTAAACCACTTGAGTGTTGCTTTAGCAGGGTCATTGTCCTGCTGGAAGGTAAACCTCCATCCCAGTCTCAAATCTCTGGAAGAATGAAACAGGTTTCCCTCAAGAATTTTCCTATATTTAGCTCCATCCTTCAATTCTGACCAGTTTCCCAGTCCCTGCCGATGAAGAACATCCCCACAACATGATGCTGCCACCACCATGCTTCACTGTGGGGATGGCGTTCTCGGGGTGATGAGAGGTGTCCAGTTTGCGCCAGACATAGCGTTTTCCTTGATGGCCAAAAAGCTACATTTTAGTCTCACTTGACCAGAGGACCTTCTTCCATATGTTTGGGGAGTCTCCCACATGCCTTTTGGCAAGCACCACAGCAAAACACCACAGCAAAACACCACAGCAAACACCACAGCAAAACGTGTTTGCTTATTTTTTCTTTAAGCAATGGCTTTTTTTCTGTGGAGTGTACGGCTTAAAGTGGTGCTATGGACAGATACTCCAATCTCAGCTGTGGAGCTTTGCAGCTCCTTCAGGGTTATCTTTTGTCTCTTTGTTGCCTCTGATTAATGCCCTTCTTGCCTGGTCTGAGAGTTTTGGTGGGGGGCCCTCTCTTAGCAGGTTTGTTGTGGTCCCACATTCTTTCCATTTTTTAATAATGGATTTAATTGTGCTCCTTGGGATGTTCAAAGATTCAGATATTTTTTTATAACCCAACCCTGATCTACACCTCTCCACAACTTTGTCCCTGACCTGTTTAGAGAGCTTCTTGGTCTTCATGGTGCCGCTTGCTTGGTGGTGCCCCTTGCTTAGTGATGTTGCAGACTCTGGGGCCTTTCAAAACAGGTGTAGATATACTGAGATCATGTGACAGATGATGTGACACTTAAATTGCATGCAGGTGGACTTTATTTAACAAATTATTTGACTTCTGAAGGTAATTGGTTACACCAGATCTTATTTAGAGGCTTCATAGCAAGGGGGTGAATACATGTGCACGCACCACTTTTCCGTTTTTTATTTTGTATAATTTTTGGAAACTTTTCATTTCACTTAACTTCACCAACTTGGACTATTTTGTGTATGGCCATTACATGAAATCCAAATAAAAATCTATTTAAATTACAGGTTGTAATGCAACAAAATAGGAACAACACCAAGGGGGATTAATACTTTTGCAAGACACTGTATCTATTTCCTCTGCCTCTCTTCTCTCTATCCCTCTCGCTCTCTCTCTGTGACCTACTTGTTGTGTGTATGTATTTACATGTATATTTAACTGATAGATTTGCACACACACACACACACACTACATGTTAAGTGTATATAAATTGTAAAGTATTTTGTCTGTAATGTCTTTTTCGTTATATGTCAGACCCCGGTAAGACTAGCTGTCGCCATTGGCGCCGGCTGATGGGGGATCCTAATAAATCAAATCCAAATCTCTCCTCTGCCTCATGTCCGCTCATACATAAAGGAGTTAGAAAACAACACCGGTCCTGACGCAGTGCCCTGAGGGCCAACTTGCCCCGATACTTGACAGTTGGCCTATACATACATATGGTACCTTATTACGCTCCATCTACCTCAGGTGGGGGTCAAAAGCCTATCGTATGTCATCTCAATCTTCTCTGGGGGAGGCCTTAATGTTGTAGTTGTAATGATTGTGTACCTGATTATGTACAGTGAACATAAGTCATCATTTTTCAGTTTCAGCCAACTCCCGATGAATGCACGTCAGCAAGATAAAATTTGATTTGATTTGATTTGAAGATGCACAGTCCAAATTTCAACAACAACAAACAATTCACTGGCCCTGCAGGCATTCATGACACTCCCAAGCCATCACGTAAGGAACACCAGACATTACAAAGAAAAGAACTGGTGGTGGTAACAGAGAAAAAAAGAATAGGCTATAAAATGTCAACCGTCTGACTGAAACAAACAAGGGCGCCCGTCCCAAATGGCACCCTATTCCCAATGTAGTGCGCTACTTTTGACCAGGGCCTCTGGTCAAAAGAAGTGCACTATGCAGGCTATGGGGTGCCATTTTGGGACTCCGACATGGTCTTCACTACAGGACAGATTCTCCTCGGGGGCAGTCGTCTGCTGAGAGACGTGGCGAAGCTCCCGCGCTGCCTATTTGATCTGATATCCAGACAGGATCCCCAGACAGTCCAGGAAGGGTTAGTGAAGTCATTATATGTACCCCTCATCAACATGAAACTGGCACGTACCCACCCCACAGCCATATCTAATTCAACTGGGTGACTGGATAGATCAACACACTACACCATAAAGGATATTTTATTTACGGCTGTTAGACCTTTGGGATGTTATTTTGACTTGGGACAAACACATTGGGTTAACTTTCATAACAGTAGATGTTATATGTTATGCAAAGCAGAAAAATGTGATGATTTTAAGATGTTTTAACAGCAAAGGAGAACAATCCTATACATTCTATTATGGAGATTCTGAAGAGACATTTCTTAGAATGTAGGCTATAGTATAATTTGTGGTGCAGCTGATGCTCTGTGTGTGTGTGTGTGTGTGTGTGTGTGTGTGTGTGTGTGTGTGTGTGTGTGTGTGTGTGTGTGTGTGTGTGTGTGTGTGTGTGTGTGTGTGTGTGTGTGTGTGTGTGTGTGTGTGTGTGTGTGTGTGTGTTTCCCAGAGCACACAGGAGTGGCTGTGCCCCCTCACCTGGAGTTGACTCAGCGGGGGTGGTACCCGGCAGTGGGGCCTGTCCTGTCTCCCCCTTAACTGATGATACACACATATAACTCTCCCAGGCCTTGTCCCGGCTACAGCTTTGATATTCTCCTTAGCGCTGCTTCTCTCTCTGGGAGTACTAAGTGCTTCTAACTGACACTGGTCCCGCTAGATGGGAGTTTTTCTCCAAATCATTTTTTGGATGTTTTCAAATTAAAGGCATGTATTAGTGCCCTACATTTCAAAGATGGAGATGAAGACATTTCTCCTTCTGCTCTCTGAAAAATTAGACCTTAAAAGCATATGGGGGCGTGTGTGTGTGTGTGTGTGTGTGTGTGTGTGTGTGTGTGTGTGTGTGTGTGTGTGTGTGTGGTGTGTGTGTGAGAGATGAGAGAGAGAGAGAGCAATATATGAGAGAGAGATGGAGAGAGAGAGTGATATGAAGGAGAGATGAAGAGAGAGAGAGGGACCGAGAGAGAGAGAGAGAGAGGGACCAAGAGATGGAGAGAGAGAGAGCCCGAGAGAGACCGAGAGAGATATGGAAGAGAGAGAGAGAATATTGGCCTATGTGCCCTACATTTCCAGACTATCGACTATATTAGACCAAAGACCAAACATTATGATATAAAAGGACACAAACTGAGAACAGGACAACAAGGCAAGATGCAATAACAATTCAGTGGTAATTGCTTTTGTAACCACCAGATGACAGTATTTATCCTCAGTTTGTCTGGACATCATTGACTTGACAGCTGTGGACCCCTAGTGGTAAGGCTGACAATATCAACCACTCTCTTGGCTGGAGTTAACTGTCAACAAATAGTTGGTGGGATGATTACAACTTGGACAAGAATGACTGACTTGTTTCTTAACCAAATGCACACACACACACACAAAGATATTGGACATCTGTTCAAATTAAGAGAACATAGACATATACTATTGAATCACAAGAACAGATGAGGTGGACTGCAGAAGAAAAGGGCAACAGGATTCCATCCTATCCCAGAGTAGAGTACTTGACTACCGAGGTTAGTCATTTAGCAGTGTGTGCTACTGAAACTAGTGTGATACCCTCAGGAAATGTAAATATCTAGCCGTGATCCGTGTGTATATGTTACCATCTAAAAGACAGATTGATTGGTTGACAAGTACTTGGGAATTGAATTGGAACCTGATTTGGATGAACGGATGAAAAGATAGACAGTGTCCTGTTATTTCAGTGTCTCTAACTGGTATTATTACTCCTTTACATATAAGGTTGTGTGTGTGTGTGTGTGTGTGCGTGCGTGCATGTGTGTTTGTTTGAACTGCCAGCAGCCCATTTTCAGTCAGTGAGTGCACATGCAGTGGCATAAAAAGTCATACTAAAAAGCACAGCTTGACAGAAAACACCACTAATGGCTCCAGGGAACTCCATTTTTTACAATTAACTGTCACAATTCAAGAGGAATACAAATGCATTCAAGGGAACACCCAAACAGTGCCTGTGTCCCGAACAGCAACCTATTCCTATTTAATGCACTACTTCTGACCAAAGCCCCTTAGAGATATAAGGAAAAGGATGCCATTTGGGACAGTCGGTGAGTCACACACATCTCAAAAAGGTCAAATGTAAGAATTTGAAGAACAGCAAATGTCCTCGTCTCTGTCTTTTAATAAAACAGCATGGTGGGCCGTTCAGGTCTACTGAGTCTACATTACACTAGATCTACACTATATATACAAAAGTATGTGGATACTCCTTCAAATTCATCTATTTCAGCCACACTCATTGCTGACAGGAGTATAAATTGAGAATACAGCCATGCAATCTCCATAGACAAACATTGGCAGGAGAATGGCCTTACCAAAGAGCTAAGTGACTTTTTTTCAATGTGACAGCATCATAGGATGCCACGTTTCCAACAAGTCAGTTCATCCTCGATTGCAACACTCACTACCGAGTTCCAAACTGCCTCTGAAAGCAACATCAGAACAAGAACTGTTCGTTGGGAGCTTTATTAAATGAGTTTCCATGGCCGAGCAGCTGCACACAAGCCTAAGATCACCATGCGCAATGCCAAGCGTCGGCGTGAAGCTCGCCGCCATTGGACTCTGGAGCAGTGGAAACGTATTCTCTGGAGTGATGAATCCCGCTTCACCATCTGGCAGTACGTCGGACGAATATGGATTTGGCTGATGCCAGGATGAAGGTACCTGCCCCAATGCATAGTGCCAACTGTAAAGTTTGGTGGAGGAGGAATAATGGTCTGGGGTTGTTTTTCATGGTTCGGTCTAGGCCCCTTGGTTCCAGTGAAGGGAAATCTTAACGCTACAGCATACAATGACATTCTAGACGATTCTGTGCTTCCAACTTTGTGGCAACAGTTTGGGGAAGGCTCTTTCCTGTTTCAGCATGACAATGCTCACATGCACAAAGCAAGGACCATACAGAAATGGTTTGTCGAGATTGGTGTGGAAGAACTTGACTGACCTGCACAGAGCCCAAACCTCCACCCCATCGAACACCTTTGGGATGAATTGGAACGTTGACTGTGAGCCAGGCCTATTGCCCAACATCAGTGTCTGACCTCACTAATGCTCTTGTGGCTGAATGAAATAAAGTCCCCGGAGCAATGTTCCAACATCTAGTGAAAAGCCTTCCCAGAAGAGTGGAGGCTGTTATAGCAGCAAAGAGGGGACCAACTCCATCTTAATGCCCATGAATTTGGAATGAGATATTTGAGCAGGTGTCCAAATACTTTTGGTAATGTATTGTATTTCCCAAATGACACCCTATTCTCTATACAGTGTGCTACTTTGACCAGGACCCATAGGGCTCTGGTCAAAAGTAGTGCACTATTAAGGGAATAAGGTGCCATTTGGGACACAACCCAGAGCATAGTCACTTCTGTCCTGCCTCTCTCTCTCTCTCTCAGTACCTCTCTCCTTCACTCTCCATGCCAGCATGGAATAATGAATTACAGCGGATGCCAAAGAGGATCTGACTGAAATGGCTGCAAATGGACTCCATTTTAGGTCAAATGACCTACGGCAGATCCCATTCAAATTGTAGTCGTTAATGTTGTACCCTCTCCTATTCTCCACATATCCTTGTCAATGTGATACGGTTGCGGCCAAATATATTGGCACCATTTGTACTTTTCTACTGGCAATTTGCCCCACTCTTCAGCAGCAACCTGCTCTTTCATTTTTGAGGTGTGCCCTCCACCAACTGCTGTTTTCTTATCACGCCATAGGTTATGGATGTGATTCAGATATGGACTCTTCGCTGGCCACAGAACAGTCCAGCAGCTTGAACCATTTCAGAGGGCTTTGATGTGTGTTTGGGGTTGTTGTCCTTCTGGAAGACCCACAACCTTTAACAGAGACACTGTTTTTGGACACCAAAACACCTTGATAATCCGCTGATTTCACAATGTCTTGCAAACTTTCAAGGCCCCCCCAGTACCAGAGGTAGCAAAGCAACACAGTATTATCGAACCTCACTTATGTTTGATTGTAGGGAGGGTGTTTTTTGTGGGCCACATTGCCGGTAGAGAGCTGCAGCAAGCTCATTGATGGTTAAAAGAAGCATTTGTCTGCAGTCAACTTGCCCAAAAGCTGTATAACCAAGTACTAGCTCTGGGCTGCCAATTAATTTTGTCCATGACATTTCTTTTTATTTTCTAAATTAAAATTGTATACAGAAATTTACTAAAATAAAATTGATTCTGCAATGTTGAAAATCCGACAGCAAAGTGTGGAGACCAAAAGTTTTCATCAATGTAAAAATATTTTAAGAGAAATAGGGAATTATCTAAGAAAAGATGCAAAAACTGTATGTACTTCAATAGTTTTCTTCCATTTGAAAATATTTTAAGAGAAATAGGGAGTTATCTAAGAAAAGTGCAAAAACTGTATGTACTTTGAGACAACTGCTGGTGTAAAAAGGGCTTTATAAAATACATTTGATTAATATCTGACCCACTGTTTTGACTATCATTCATTTAGTTAGTCCTGTAAAAGTGTTGCAGTTGGCTTGTGATGGTCAATGCTCCCTGGACCTTGAACTGAACCGTGCAGAGGCCAATTCAGAATACTGCGTCTATAAATGCCTGATTGCAATATCCCAACAGCAGAAGTGATAGAACAAAAATATTTAAACACCATGTTAAAACCAGACAATTGCTATCCAAGCATTCAACGTATGATGAATATATAACTACTATAGCATGTGCTGTGAGTAAGAATATACAGGAAAATCTACCACAAGTGAATAGCATAGAATATAAATGTAAATATCAACCATGTATTTTAACTTAACATACCCCTTACAATTGGAATAGGAAAGAGAACAAGAATACATGGAGATTAAGGGCTTTGCCTTCTCTGCCTTTATCCCATGTTCTGTGTGCAGTACTGTATGCTGCTTCTGACGCTTTTCTCTTCCCTCCACAGGACAAAATTGAGTTGACACGATAAACCTCAGGTGATGCCACATTATGCATCTCATCCCAACAAATCCTTTAGAGTGCAAATGAAACACAAAGCGCACACACACATCCCATATTACGGTGTGGATTAGCGTATGGTAAACCGGCCCAGCATATTACAACCTAATCGAGTTGAGACATGGCGTTGCATTGGTAAATAGAATCCATCAAGGTGCACCTTTTTGTTACAGGGTTTTAAAATAAATAAGTTCAGACAATGACATTGATGTAGGGTAACTACCCCTCTGGGGTAACTGTCCCCCCTGTAATGCTCACACAAAAAAAACTTTATGTCACCAAAGAAATGTGCAACTAATGTTAATAGTCTCATAAACAATGTTTTTTGTCACTAACAAAAGGGTTCTGAGGTAAATTGATCTAATATTTCATCATTTAGAAAAAGTTATATAAATTATCTAATTAAGTTAGATTTATAAAAGTTTTATATATATACAGTACCAGTGAAAAGTTTGGATACACCTACTCATTCCAGGGTTTTTCTTTATTTTTTTCTATATTGTAGAATAATAGTGAAGACATCAAAACTATGAAATAACACATTTGGAATCATGTAGTAACCAAAGAAGTGTATGTTTTATATTTGAGATTCTTCAAAGTAGGTACACTTTGCCTTGATGACAGCTTTGCACACTCTTGGCATTCTCTCAACCAGCTTCATGAGGTAGTCACCTGGAATGCATTTCAATTAGTTGCCTCTGCTGCAGAGGATAAGTTCATTAGAGTTAATTGCACCTCAGATTGCAGTCCAAATAAATGCATTACAGAGTTCAAGTAACAGACACATCTCAACATCAACTGTTCAGAGACTGCGTTAATCAGGCCTTCATGGTCGTATTGCTGCAAAGAAACTTTTAAAGGACACCAATAAGAAGAAAAGACTTGCTTGGGCCAAGAAACAAGAGCAATGGACATTAGACCAGTGGAAATCTGTCCTTTCATCTGATGAGTCAAAATGTTAGATTTTTGGTTCCAACCAATGTGTCTTTGTGAGACGCAGAGTAGGTGAACGGCTGATCTCTGCATTTGTGGTTCCCACCGTGAAGCATGGAGGAGGAGGTGTGATGGTGTGGGGTGCTTTGCTGGTGACACTGTCAGTGATTTATTTAGAATTCAAGGCACACTTAACCAGCATGGTTACCACAGCATTCTGCAGCGATACGCCATCCCATCTGGTTTGCACTTAGTGGAACTATCATTTGTTTTTCAACAGGAAAATGACCCAACACACCTCCAGACTGTGTAAGGGCTATTTGACCAAGAAGGAGAATGATGGAGTGCTGCATCAGATGACCTGGCCTCCACAATCACCCAACCTCAACCCAATTGAGATGGTTTGGGATGAGTTGGACCGCAGAGTGAAGGAAAAGCAGCCAACAAGTGCTCAGCATATGTGGGAACTCCTTCAAGACTGTTGGAAAAGCATTCCAGGTGAAGCTGGCTGAGAATTCCAAGAGTGTGCAAAGCTGTCATCAAGGCAAAGGGTGGCACCTTTGAAGAATCTCAAATATAAATCATTAGGGGAGCCTAAAGATAAATAATCCACTTGTTTACAGATTTTACAGAAGTCATCTGTTTTTAATAAAGCAATAACATTTAAGGTGAGTGTGTCGGGGACAACTAACCCCCCCCCACCCCTAAATGAAAATTTGCCAAATCATGTCCAGTTAGGTTGGTACTTGGGAAAAACACCCCTTTTGTGAAAACAACATTTCATTAAATAAGTAAAAAAGTATAAACTGTAACCACTTACATCTCATCCTAGTTTATTTGGCTTAGCATGACCATCATTCACATACCTCATTTTTACCAAACTGCTTTTTGTGTAACCAATTGCAAATATTTCTCAGGAAGCCCTAGTTACCCCACTTTACCCTAAATATAAACCCCAAAATGAATGTAACTATCAAACACAAAAACACAGTTATCATGTGATTGGGCTTCCACAATCGAAAGAAGAAGAAATAAGGAGAAGAAATTTACCACAAGAAAAAAAGACAAGAAAATCTGTCTAAATTCATAATGCAGTGAAATGTTATTGGTCATCAATATAACGAACTAACTCCAGGCAAGCATGCACTAGCGCAGAAAGTTAGCAAAATATGCAATAAACCAAAATTCATCCTATACCCTATATTAGAATTATTACATCTCCATTCGTTCAATACTAATTACATATTAACATATTCGAGTTAAGAACAGAGCGCCAGACGAAAAAAGTGCAGGTGCATTGCCCCGAGCAACTTGAGAAACACCTGTTGAGACAGAGATATAAGTGTCATGGATGTGAAGGTGGGTGTTCGGTGGCTCATATGACCACGATAGAGATTAAGTGAATGCATATATACATTAAATTATCAGACGAATTTGACCTAATACGAATACTTTTCAACTTTATTTTGCCATGTGTGTAATGGATGAGAAATCTTACTCACTTGCGTTCTCACCCCATAAGTTTTTAAAAAATGTAGAAACAAGTTCAGAATCACTTCCGTATCGATTGTGTTAGTAACAAAAACTTTTTTCTAAATTGTTTACTTTTGGACCCCATAGGCAACTAACGTTCAATAATGTATCCGCCTTTTCTTGCATATCTTATAAACAATTAAGGTCAACGTGATAGATTTGTAAAACATTTATGTTACGCTCTTAAGACGTTATGCCCTGTAAAGTATTTTTGCGTTATAGTTCATTTAAAGCGTGACCGTCTTTAAAGAAAATTAGGTTACCGTATATGTATACAAAATGTAAAAATGTAAGAATTAAAGTGTAGGCTACTCAGTGCAAAATCTAACCGATTTAACGGAGGCCTATAGTATTATCACGAAAAACATATTTAAAGTTACTCAAGAGTTATAGGCCCTACGTCAGACAATAATGTTCCCACTTCTGACACCCGTGTTATAGCCTAATGAAACATTGTTGAATTGAGGTAATTTACTAATACCGCCTGTCGATTTAAAAGTCACCGTCACCATATTTCACCCTAGGGGGTAAAAACTATTCGGGTAGAGAGGGGTGAAAGGTGCTTCATCGACACATGCATGCTTTCATGAGATCCTGCAGCACTATTTTGGCAAGTTAAAACTGGGGACAGTGCAGGGGCATGATGCCACACAAGAAGAGGGGTCAAATAACCTCTCATAACGATTGACCTCTTCCCTAAGTTAAAAGTAAGCTGGACCTAAAAGCATATTGCAACTGGCCACTCACATTTATAACTGAATGAAACATTCGATTTACAGTGTCCTTGGCCAAAACAGATGTAAGGTAAGGGTCAAATTGTCCATTTATGCTATTTTTACTTTATGATTCCACAGTGCTGTAACATTAACCTTTACACATAATTTAGGCTAATTCATGATTTTGAGTTTAGGCCTAAAAAAGTGTATAGGCCTATAGCCTATCTGAGATTAATGCAAAAAATATATATAGGCCTATATCTAGTGGAAATATCAAAAAACGTTCGAATGGATGATGAATAAACATTATCGACAACCTTCGACACCTTTAACGCATAATAATTTCACAAAGTTGATTTTACAACCGTTTACACCATTTTAGAAACTTGAGAAGTTGTAGTTAACAATGGGCTACATTGAGTTTATAGTCTTGTGGAAGTGGTTGGGTTTGGAGTAGCAAGTGCTTCGCACCTGTCGAGGTCCCTGGTAATTGACTGCAGACCTCCTCAGACAGGTGCAGGGGGCATTTCGATCATCTTAAACGCGCGAGGCATCCGGGATACTGCAGTAAAACAGGCAAATATTCAAGACCCATATACGCTTGGGTGGGGGCCTGTCATATACGTTACAGAAGTTGGATCAGGTACCATACCTCTACTTTATTGTTACTGGGCTTTTGTGCGGTTGACCTTTCAGCATGTTTACATTAAATAGGTGTATTGTTTGGCCTGACGAGGTTTTATTAATGAGCAGATTTGCATTGCCAATTGCCTGAAAGTGCCCCCTCCCCCTGCAGGGTATTTGTTCTGTATGACTGAGAATCTAAACCCATTAACCTCACGGAAATAGCCTACAAGTGGCGTTCATTCTTTACTGTCACAAGTAAGACGTCGTGACACGTGAAACGTCTGGCTGAGCGGCTGTATAAACGTGCATGTGCATGCGCGCTTTGATGTTCATCAACAGGATAAGGTTGCCGATGTATAGCCTATATGTTACCATTGGTGAATAAAAACGTCAACACGGCAAGGCTCCAACATTAGACTGGTGGTAAAATGGTCCTACAATATTAAGTCCAATATTTATTTATTTTTAAAGTTAAATAAGTATAGCAATTTATAGCAATAACTCGAGCGAATCCTAGAACTTTCGTTGAGTTTTGAAAGCAGGCTTAAGACTGGCATCTACAAGGGAAATAACGAACACAAAAAAATATATATTCTCTTCTGGATAAAACCAGTCTTTTACCCAGTCTTTTTTTGTAAGGTCTTTGACATGCAAATAGGCTACACTGTAGACTTCTAGGACACTTTTTTTTCGACATAACTTTTATAGCCCATGCAAGGTTTTTCCTTAAAGACTATGCCTTATATGTGGAATTCAAACTATTAACTGAGAAGATTTACATAGACTGAATTACCGAACTGCACTTCAATAAAAAAAATATATATACTCTGAGTCAGAACAAAAAAACACAATATGCTAATTGCATGTAAAAGTGTCAAAATTGATGTTACCTGCATTTGACACTGACATTGTGTCAGCATTTGACACTGACATTGTGTCAACATTAAAACTTTGATTAGTAAACGTTATCCTATATTTGTACATTATAGGCATATTTGTTGTTATGTTACATTGATTGAATGTAACATTGTTTATACTGAAATAAGCTCAGTTTATTTTAGAAATAGACTATCTATCAAAAGTTCTTGGTTCAGTTGACATAAATAGAAATCCGGATGACAAAGACAGCTCAGCCTTCTAAACTTCTGGAACACATTTTTTTATTAAATCTTTTCAAAAATCTTCACAAGATATCTTAGAAGAATATCAAATTAGACCAGAAATCATAGCCGGATGCTTTTGCAAACAATCAGAAATTTAAGCATGTGGTATTTTCGTTGACTAGGCCTAATGATTGACAGCAGAAAACATTCATCATCAATTAAAGAAAAATGCGTTTGATCTCCGTTGTATCTATTGTAATTAGGTCGTAGCCTATAGAACGGAATTTGATGGTCAAACATTTTGGGAATTGGTTATAGGCCCACCTATACACAATAGGCCAAATCACCACCATGCTCTTTGTTTTTCTTGTGATTAGATACGAGACTTTAATAGTGGGTCTAAACTTCTAGAAATGTAGCTGCAGACAAACATTTAAATGGACGACACTGACTTATAAGTTATAAATAGTTTTTCTCCCAATTCTTCTGCATCTTAAACTCAAGCAACACCAAATAAAATATGTAGATGGTTGCAATAAACAACGGACTGGCGTTCAATTAGCTTTATCTGATCAAGACCTTGATTGCGTTCGGGGGATGCAGCAGTGGTTCGTTCATCAGGGCTGCGGTAAACTCGATTAGGACCTCTATGGTGAAATCCGAAGGGATCCCTAAAGAGCAATCCCAATTCAAAGGAGACTTATCTACGCCAGGGCGATCAAGTGGATTTAAGAGTTATTAAACCTACAAATGATCTCCACCCAAAACCTTCAAGTGGCCATTCGCTAGGCAAGAACTCTACGGTGACACGGTCAGATTAGCTTGAAGAAACATTTATCCTAAAACAAAGGATGGGGATTGGACACCATTAAATCGTAATTACATAGGGTGGAGAATCGAAACTAGATTTTTGGGGGAGCTTCAACTAGGCTATAACCTCGGGTCCCATCACATACACTCAAAGTTTGATGAACTTTAAGTTAAAGGTCCAATGCATACGTTTTTTTTATCTCAATATCAAATCATTTCTGGTAACAATAAAGTACCTGTGATTGTTTTCAATTAAAATGGTTTTAAAAACGAGCTTCTTATAGCAAAAAGCAATTTCTCAAGCAAGAATGTTGCTAGGACTGTCTGTGAGTGGTCTGAGTGGGGAGAGGAAAACTGAAAAACTCCATCCAACCAAATCAGGCTGACATTTCAGGCAGTCTTTTCAAACAGTTCTAACACTAACAGCTCTAACACTACTAACAGAATTTTCACAATTTCACAGCATTTTTCCAACCTCATAGTGTGGAAATATAAAACACAGGAAAATCACGTTGTTGACTCCACTGGGCCTTTAGGAATAGGGAACAATAAAGACAGGGAAGGTTTTGGGCTAGGTTTGATGATGTGTGGATTTGATCTGTACATTGACTGTGATATGACTGTGAGTGAGTGAGTGACCCAGGATGACAAAAAGCAGCTCTCACCGAGACAAAACCACAGAAATTATACAACATCGTCAAAATGGGGGAGATGTGCTTTCACGTTTTGAAAGGGCACATGCAGGAAGCTGGCGGATTTGGGCCGACCCCTGGAGACAGAGCTGATATCTTAGCGACCCCATTCGACGGGAGGGGCGGTGGCCGGGGTGGGAGAGGGTGGGATGCGAATAAGGCACATCTGCAACGGTCTCAGAGCCCTATGATCTGTGAGCTAGCACAGACTGTGCACGGTGTCCATTCACAAATCCTTCCCTGCGCGTCACCTTTTGCAGTGGGGGTTCTCAATCCATGGTAGTGAGTTCTTATGACGTCTCAGAAAAGCCCAAAGAAAAACACAGGACAAATAGGGTTAGGGACTCGAGGACGGTTTGCAGTAGGCCTATACGCATACGCATACGCACACGTAGGCCTAGGCTAACCAATGTCTATTTTAAAGGTATCAGTGGGGAAAACGCTTGTACGCGTGTATGCACAATTGGTAGGCATATAGCTCATATGAAATGTATCAACACTGAATTTGGATCAAATCAAAGATATTGATCATTTGGAATCATTGATCATTTGGAATCAAAAAGGTTTACGAAAAATCTATCGAACGAACAAAGGGGGCTTATGGTGCAGGGATGAGTACCCTGCCCTGAATTTAGTCAGTGTCACTAGCCGGCTACCACCCGGTCACTCATCCCTGCACCTTAGAGGCTGCTGCCCTATGTACATAGACATGGAACACTGGTCACTTTAATGATGGAACACTGGTAACTTTACATATGTATATGTGATGGGATGCATAAACATTATGGACAGTATGTGGATAGTAGGTTAACATTCTTAAAGTGACCAGTTTTCCATTATTAAACACCGAACTCCGACATTGCTCGTCCAAATATGTCTATATTCTTTAATTCCATTACTTTACTTTTAGATGTGTGTGTATTGTTAGGTATTACTGCACTGTTGGAGCTCGGAACATATGCATTTCGCTACACTCGCAATAACGTTTGCTAAACATGTGTATGCGACCAATACAATTTCATTTATATAGAGGGGTGTGCCATAATTGTATGAGACGTAATTGTATGTCACAGCATCTTCCAACGTGGACAGTGTTGAACAGTCTTGGACTGAAATAAACTAACTGTTACTTCTCTGTTCATGTATAGGCTAGTTTACATTAAACATTTGCATAACATTTATTAGTCATTTAGCAGGCACACTGCAGGTTTGTATATCGACTGGTTTCGAGGAACATTTGACAGGTTTGGGTTGTATGCATGCATGGCCTTAAGGATGATCAATATTTCCACCTCCCCTGAAGGTGCACATCATTTATAAACGAAAACATACATTTTACATAACCATAACTGAGTTATTGGTTAAAAACATTAATAGAAGCAGCATTTCTGTCCAATTTTAACTGAATTGGTTAGGATACGAAATGTGAACGTTCATAATAAACTACGGATGGCATTTTATTTATCGTGTTAATAACCTCTTGAATCAGACTCAATTGATTTTTAACGTGGCTATACTTATAATCATAGGGGAAAGTGGCGTAGAATTAAATACCATACGCATGAAGGCCTATACCCATCAACTACATAACTGATATTACCATCGTTCTTTGCCAACTATCGCAAGAGGTGTTTTGAAGAGTAAATCCTTAGGAATTCGTTGAAAATGTAGGCCTACTGCTTTGGGTAAATATCTGATTTCCTTCGCCGCGCCAGTGTCCAGGGAAAAGTAGACCTATAGGGTTGCTGTCAGGGCGCGATGTTTTTTTCTTGGGGATTAGACAGACTGGTGCAGAAGTGCAAATACCCAATACATGTTTAGTAAATCATATAAGGGTATAACGACCGTTGAGGCATTGACCACCAGCTGAATGATACACAATGTGCACAACAACAACAACACATGATAAACAGAATGATGTCACATTCAGGCAGAATAAAAATGTCAATGTAGCACAACCCTTTACGCATCCCACTACGTTTTAAAGGGGGCGTTATTGCCAAACTGACGCAATGGTAAAGCATACATCTAATATAGGCATACCATAGGCTACGAGAGATGAGTTACCATATCCATCGTAAAACTAAATGATATGCACAATGCATAAATGCATAACGAGGGCATATTGCAGTCAGAGGTATCGGTAAAGACTGTCCTCAGAAGGTTGTGAATAAATGCAAGTTTATTATCTTGTATTAATAGGCCTATAATGTATCTAAATGTATAATTTATTCACGCATTTAACACAGCAATAAGAGAATTTAGGCTATGGATCCACACCAAATTAGTCAAATTCGTTACAAGAATAAACTATAGGCTACAATTGCAAGAAATACAGGCCTACAGCGAAAACAGATTATGGGTCACGAAAAGCTGTTGGAAATTATACAACAATAAGGCATCAAATGTATGTGTATTTGTTCCTTTTAAATTCATCCAAATTTGAGTTCGTTTAACCTAACCTTTAGGTAACATAAACCAAATAACAGGATATCGAGACAACGCGGTCTTCTTAAAACATGAAAGTGTGCAGCATAGCCTACAAGGTGCACGCACAGTGGAAGAAAACGTAAGGTATGTTGGCCTCTATGTTAATATTTCAAGAAAACTCTCTTAACCGGGTGCATGTGACACCACAATAGAAGACGCCTACCAATTAATGGATATACTATGCCATATTGTCCAATATAATCAATAAAAAACAACGTAGCCCTTCAATAGCATATTGACACGTATATGCCATTGCGGTCCATAGGAGCCGGCAAAACTAGAACTCGATTTCCTCAATCTTCTGCAACAAGAAACCCAACATAGAGGCCCATTGAAGCATCCTGTTTATTATTGGCTGTGGTTTGATCTGTATGACTCTTGACTCGAAATCGTGTGATTTCCTCCACGCCAGCCCTTTTTTGCTGTGTCTGGCAGCGAGAGACTCGAGAAGCGGGGAGGGGGGTTAGAGGCCATGCCTCCGTGGTAACGGGTCTGTCTGGCCGCCATTGTTTCCTGCTCATTTATTTGTGCTCTGGATAATCTGGACATCCCTCACAAGTGAGAAACAATCACAGCTTGAGAGTGGCCTATCTAATTACATCCTTTACTCAGAACTTTCACTATCAGCAGGAGATATAAGACGGTCACTGCATGGTGCATGATGGTTGTGCATGGTACAGGGAGCGCCGCCGCTTTCAACCATGTGGCACTGCTAGAAAATGAATGACGTATGGAGATCGCTCTATGGTGGAAATGTAGGAATTTATTAACGGCTTTCAAAACCACCAGAGTTAGGCTATTTGTCAAAATGACATAAAAGTAATGTAGCCTATCATTAATATAGCGGGCTCGGGTGGGGTTGGGGTGATAGGCCTACACAATGTGGAAGAAAATGTTTGTATGCCTGTTCTAAGTTTATTTTTATGTTGAGCTGACAAACATTAATTTTAAACGTACACAAAGTGAAAACAAATAGTAATGCAATAGGTCACACACGAAATAGGGCACAGTCCGCCATATGACTTGGAAAAGCTATTTACCGCAGGACAATACCTAAAAAGATGCAGCCTAATTATAGGGTCTTAGTACACCACAGAGGAACTGTCATTCTAAAAACGCACTATTGCAGAGTTATTCCACCGTTCCCCAGCACTCTTTTGGGAAATGAATGTTCGGATGCACCATTGATAATGACCTACACAAAGTTGATATAGGCAATGCACCCTTTACGTTTTGGGGAGACTGAGTTGAAATTATAGACCAACTTTGTCCTCTTCATTTTGTCATGTCAAACTTTTAACATTTCTATGGCACCTATAGACCTACAAAGAATTCGAAATTAGACACTTCACGATTACCTTGATAAGAATTTACATCGTATATTACCCACTTGCCCAGGAGAGGTTGAAAAAACAATTCCATAGTTCAGTTTTTTTTTAACCTAAATTTGACAAATGCTATGTTCTCCTTCACTCGCGCGCTCCAGTCCTTCAGTGATGCCCTTTTACGCAGTGCGTAGCCTACATTACATTTCAGATCAAATAGCAATTTAACTTTGGCGACTATTGCAAGGCACGCCCTGAATCCTGATTTAAGAGAAAATAGTAAAGGAGTTGGTCAGTAAAGTTACTCCCAATTTTTGTCTTTGGCGCGACTCTATGTCATGTGCACGGTGAATACAACAGTTTGTTTGCATCACTGATTTATTTTAAAGGGCTACGGACCCATTTTTGCTTCGAACCTCTCGTTTCTAGACATCAGACTATCGAGCGCAACTAACCAAGGACTCAACACTATCTGCACTTTAAATAATTATGGAGGGAACACGAGGAGATGAGAATGAGTTGGAGATTGCATGACTGGCTATGATTGCATGACTAGCTATGAGATTGCATGAATTGTCAATTTACTATGGCACTTTAGAAACTGGGACGGTCAATGCCCTGTCATTGACATGATGCATGCAAGACGAGTCAGCAATAGCCCCATTAAATATCACTCCTCAAAATTAAGAGCTCTATAAAGTAAAAAAAGGTACACAACGTCCCAAATAGAAAACGCGCGAGTTAAAAAATAACTTAAAAACCCCAAACATAGTAGCCCACTAGTTCGAATCTGCTTCGATGGGAGCTATAAACTATAGCCTCCGGTATCCCCCACCCAATTCTGATTGCAGAGACTATTCTTAGTAGCCTAGTTGGTTAGGACACAGCTTCGACAACTACTAGGCTATTCATCTGTCTGAAACAAAATAGTTGTATAATGTAGACTCCGGTACCACCCACCCAATTCTGGTTGCAGAGACTATTCTTAGTAGCCTAGTTGGTTAGGACACAGCTTCGACAACTACTAGGCTATTCATCTGTCTGAAACAAAATAGTTGTATAATGCAAACTTCACACCGCAGGCTATTAACCGACTCTCCATATTTTACCCAATCTTACAATAACATTTCTAGAATGAGTATATTTCAATATCGTTCTTCTTAAGAAATGGCGCTTGACCGTTTCCAGATTCTGCATGCATTACGCGTGAATTGAAAACAGTAACCTTCAACTACAACACAAAGTCACCAATATAATAGTCAAATCAAACATAAGAGATATTTAGGGTAGGCATTTTGTTTTATTTCAGAACGCTTTTCCTTTAAAAAGGCGAGGCTGAACGTTTGTCGATTCGCTCACTAGTCACTGTCATGTGGTAAAATATCTCCCAGTCTATTGGTCCAAGGCACGTGTCTAGGATAACTGCTGCAACGTCACTTGGGGGCTCGTATTGAAAATAAGAGCAAAACTCAAGAGTGAATGTGTTTCAGGATCAGTTAGAAGCCTCTTTATTTACCCTTAGTTTAGTCATTGAAGCACTTTTATTGGATAGACTGAAAACGGATAGTACCAAGTTGGATGGCCAAATGACAAATGGTGTCTATCCAGTGCAACAATATAGGATAGCCAAGTTTGGGAATATATGACCAAAACGATGTTTTTGTCTGTGGGCACTATCGCAAAGGGTTGCATGGTGTCCTGCACACTCAACAAGATTTGAGTTAATTTTTTAAACCTTTATTCAAACATTTAAAAAGCTACGCGGGACATAGAAGTGGATTGCGCTCATTTCGGTGCGGGAGAGCAATAAAGGGGTTAAAGAAAGAACATTGGAAAGTGTATCAGTATGGAAGAAAATGATCATAGCAACAGAGATGAGGAACGTCAAGTGTCGGCGGATGAGTCAAACAGAGCGATACTTCCCCTATTACAAGCGCCGGGAAACATTCAGCAGATCCCGCATCGAGTCACCAATTTCTTCATCGATAATATCTTACGGCCGGACTTTGGGCGGAAAAAAGAAGGCAACACAGAGCAAGAAGAAAATAGTCACGTTACCAGAGAGAACCACAGCCCGGCTGTTCCAAGAACGGAGCAAGTGGGGAGTACTGTGCCAACGGAAGGAACTTCCACTCCTCATCCAGGCGGTGTGGCCAATAAGGCTGAAATAGTGACCGAAGAGCCCCTGAAACCCCGCGGAGAGAATGGAGATCAGTGCCTAAGCTCGGACTCGGATAGTTCTCAAGCCAGCTCAAATGTACCATCCAAACAGCCTATGCTCTGGCCAGCTTGGGTGTACTGCACCAGATACTCAGACAGGCCATCATCAGGTAGGCTACGATTCTTTTCCACTGTCTTTGTATCCTGAAATGCCCCAACCCGTTGTAACACTGACCTCAAACGCCTCGACCGAGTTCTATAAGGAAAGGAGGGCAAACAGTGTTCGCCTCTTTTACAACATGAAAATGGAAAATAGAAGGTTTAACCTTGCAAAATATTCTAAGTATGTCCGTGCAAACATAAAAATGACAATAAAAACATTACATACGATATCATTATCCACGAAAGCTATATAGGGAACAATTTCAAAACGAATTAAGGCGCTAAAAATAGCATCTTGCACTGGTTTAGAGCTGAAATGTTTAAACGCAGGGGTATTGGAAGTCTACACATTAATGTAGCCTAAGTGTGCGGGATAAATAGCCTAGTAACATGAATGGATGAATGAATCGAATTGTAAATAAATATATATTTCAAAATAGGCTATCAGCCAACAACATTGTTGAAGTCATTTTGGAATAGCCTCCCACGAATTGTATTTTATTTAAGTGTTTAGATTATAACCCCATAATAAGAATATGCTAGTTTTGAGCTAGATCATAGCCAATTAACTACTAGGTTACTACTACTAGTTTATAGGTTACTATAAACATCTGCGCGCATATAACCAAAGCAATAATCGTCCTCCATAGAATTCTTGAATGTCCAAAAAAACATGTTTAACGACTTAATAGCATACTTTTCCTCGATAATTCTGTCGTGCAAATCCATTGTTTTTGTTTATGCATGAGTTTTCGCAATGGAGCTGCTTTGGTCTCTAAATATTTAGCCTATTTAGCACAGAAAACATGAACGTTTCCATCACTATTCGATATAGTACTTATTCCAAAAATCGTATTGTACAAAATGTTCTCATGCATTACGTAACGTTCGTTGCATGGAGTGCACTATTATTCGATGGCATCCCAATTGGCTGCCTATCTTAAAACGTTTTACGTCGTTTTATCATCTCCAGCGAGCTCCAAATGTATTAAATAGTATTTATTTGATTGTCGACCAGGCCTACTTACCCAAACAGATGTCACCACTTTTTCATCAAATCGTTTGGGCTGACGATCTTGTAGGCCTAGGACTCAAAACAATTAAGCCCAAATAAAACCATCAATGCTGAGGTCAATGTTTATTTTTATTAAACAAATATTCAAATACAACCAATCATGCTTACCCACCAAAAGTGTAAACTTGGAATAGTATTTTGCAACAGCCAAAGACCGAATTCAGAAACCTGCTACGATGTATTCCACTAGACAACATCAACAAGCCTATAGGCTATTGCCTCTACTGTATATGAAAGTAGAAAGGCGGTCTTAGAAATCAATTATTTACGAAAAATGTATTTCAGACGGGCATTCCAGTTGTGTTGATACATTTCAGGCCTTCTCAGCAATTCCTCCAATGACCATAACAAACTCCGACATAATCCATCAGTAGCCTATTAGCTCTCTATATCTCTTCCAATGCATGGTTGTAGTCTAAGTAGCCTATAGAAGTGCGGAACTACGGTTTCATTTCTAACTATTTTGACAATTATTGTGTAATATGGATTAGTGTGCGTTGAAATTACCAAATGACACTCAAATTCATATTTTGCATTACGTAGCAAATGGGTTATTTATTGGCCTACCTACAGTGCAATAATTAATACATAAGTAGGGCCTAAATTAACGAATTCATTACTACAGTCGTAGTAACTGGGACACTTACAGCCTAGGCTACACTAAGCTTTCACATTTCATATTATGATTGGTTTTGGCTAATAATATATATATTTTTAAACACAGGACCGAGATCTCGAAAACCAAAGAAGAAAACCGCCAGCAAAGAGGACAAGCGACCAAGGACGGCCTTCACAGCTGAACAGCTTCAAAGACTAAAAACCGAGTTTCAAACGAACCGGTATTTGACCGAACAGAGGCGACAGGCCTTGGCCCAAGAACTCGGTCTTAACGAATCTCAAATCAAAATCTGGTTCCAGAACAAAAGGGCAAAAATCAAGAAGGCCACGGGCGCAAAAAACACCCTAGCCCTGCACCTGATGGCACAGGGACTGTACAATCATGCTACGACGTCAAAAGATGACAAATCAGACAGCGATTGATTTCGAGATACAGATAACAATGCAATAATTTCACAGAATAAAGGGCCAGTGTATAGAATATACCAGCATAAATTGATCAATATATATAGATATTTCTGCAATATCATGTCTATGAAAATATGTTGTAAAAAAATGTATGTTTTCAATCTCTTGTAACGTGTCTCGTTTTTCTTCCAGGAAAAGTACAAATGCTTATTATACGCTTCATTTTATATTGCTATTCATTTTCGATTTTTACATTATAGCGCTTTAAACTGGCACTTGACGTTGAGATCTGTCAGTGAAGTGAAAAACAACCTGCTTAAGTCCAAAGAATATTTTCTGCTGCATCCAGGCAACTGTGAATCTTAATAAATTTGCTGACAAGATATTTTATTTCCATGGTTGTTATGGTTTTATTGGGGTTGAGTTTAGTGTAAAAAGGACATAGCAAGGGTTTTTGAGTGTCAGTGCTGTGCAGACTTAATTGAAAAGTAGATGGATTTTGATACTATTTTTTCGAAAATTCGTATTATCACAGAAGTGATTGGTTAGCAATGTTTTGGTTAGCAGACAGAACACCTAAATTGCTAATACGTAGGATAGCCTAAAGCAAGTTCATTTCCATAAACAATTAGCGTGTTCTGTGTTATATCAATGCACCCGAGGCCTCTATACATAGTTTTTGAAGAGCAATATAAATCATATTTTGTAGCAAAATGTTTTGAATTATTATAATGCTGCCTATAACGCGAGAGACAACTCTGTAGCATAATGACAATGATGACAAAACGTTTCGTGCACTCTTGGCTGAAAGTATTATAGGTCTATTTTATCAAAAGTAGACACAAGGTATCGGAACATATGGTCTATATACATCCCATGGAACTCTTTCTCTATATACATTTTTATTTCATATACATATCCATATATATCATTAAACAGGCGAAATCGTTAGTGACTGTATAACAATTGTTGAAAATCTCTTTTATTGTTGTTGAAAAGACTTCATATGTGTATTTATATAGATTATATTGAGAGAAGAAAAAAATCTATCCAATGACCGGTGTTGCTTTAGAGTAGACTTCTGAGGTTTTTACACGGCTTCTTTATCTTGCAATAACTTCTTTTCGTGAATGAAATTGGTTTATGGGGCCTTTGCATGAAAGCTGCAATTTGTTATACTTGGGCAAATAACTGTGTTTATAAACTTTTTTTTTTTTTGTCGACGAGAGTATGATCGAGCTAAGTTTTAGACTGTATCCATACCAAATTGTGGACTTTTGCCTTTTAATTGTTTTGTTGTGTATCTGGGAAAAGTGTGTGTGAATTAAAACCCACCAAACTGAACACACTTTGCCTTAAAGTTCAAGTGAGAACTTTTTATGAAACAGAACTGTGCCGAATCAGAGAAGCAGTAGCCTATCACTTCAAAATGCAGACTATTGATTCAAGATTATTGCCTTTATGAAAAACTGCTGGTATGACATACAGAATATATTCATCAGCGAATATCTATTATATAGGCCTAGGCTAATATGTTTAAATGAAATTACAACACGGAGTTGTATTATTATACAATGTTATTTTTTATTATTTTATGTTCAAAGTATTCTTTGGTATAATGTACATCATTTGAATCATGTATGTATTCATTGTGTAATTAACTTCCTCCTGAAAAACTGGAAAAGAAAAGTAAATAAACCTCGAAGATAATACACTTAAAACTTCTCTGGCATCATCATTTTTTCTATAATCCAGAGTCCAGGATATCTTAACCATGGAAACAGAATGAATTCATTCTATTTATATGAACGCCTGTGAGACATGGCCATCTCTATGCAAACACAGAAAAATCGGAAAGAAAACGTTGACCCTCCACTGACAAATGGTTAGTGCTATCCGGGATCCTTGTGATGGCCCTACCCTAAACCCTAACCCCAGCCACTACCCTTACATCAAACATTGCCCATAACCTGAACCTATTCCTCACCCGAACCTTAACCCTTACCTAACTGTTCTACATTTCAACTTCAATGGAGTGAGGTCAGAGTTGTTCCAAGGAGTCCATTTGGATGGCGTCATTGTTTTGGCAACACCACTGGGAAAATCACCAATATCATTTGTAGTAACCTTTCGACCAAAAAGGTCAATGACAAAATGCACCAAAAAGCTCAAATCTAAAATATTTACATGATTTGGATTTTGCCACCATTTGTTGCGACTATTACTACCCTGGAGAGGTTAGGTCCAGCCCAGAAGGGTGCATTAGTTTAAGTGGTGAGTACTCCCCTTCCCCAGACCATTGACATTACAGTTATCTTATCAATAAGACTAGATAAATAAAAAGGAAAAATGACACCCCCAAAACAATTAATTTACAATGGCCAACAATAAAATAGCATTATCACAACAAAGCTGGTATAATGTTGGGTTAAGTTCCAAGTAGGCCTTATAACTGTGATGTTTGCTCATGAAAAATCGTAAAGTGAATTTCCATCCAATAGCTTAACGTTCCCAGGTTTGTGTTGTCATCACACAGGTCAGGTTAGTCCATAAAAAGGTGACAAACATACAACTTTAAAAACACAGACATCACATTTGAGGGTGTCTTCATTTTTATTATGAGAAGGACAATCACAACATTACACAAAATGGCAAATAATATTTTTCTCATCACTTTGACAAAACATTTTTTACAAAATAAAGATGGATCAAATGTATTGGATATAATTTGAGATAAATGTTTCTATGTTTCCATATTCTTCCTCATACTACTCCCAGCCTACGACTGGTTCAACTTGTTCAATCATCACAATAACCAAAACCGCCATTGGACTACTCCTCCATTTGGACTGTTGGGGGATACCTGATTAAGACAATAGATATACAGTTGATATATTTTTTTAAATATATAAAAAAACATGTTGTACATACTTACAGAGCTTCTATGACTTACCCAAATAACATATAGCCAGCTTGCAACACGTAATACTAAACAGGCTTGCTTTATACTGTTTTGATTTTTTCCCCCGTAAACGATACATGGCAGTTGTATGTTTCCATATCTAACAAACTATGTAGAATGTTTATCTCAAGGATTACATTCGGGCATGCCTACCTGGTTAAATAAAGGTAAAATAATAAAATAAAATATAATCAGCAAACTGTGATAGGTCATTGTTAACGACATCTTAAATTCAAAGAAACAATAATATGTTATTTACATTGAGGGCTCTGATAATCTGCGTGTGTAGATAGATACCTCCGCTCTACAGATCCGTCAACAACTGAAAATGTTGGCAAAACTTTCAAAACAAAATGCACCAGGCAGTGGTACAAGTGGTGGACGGTGACCATTTCCAGGCATTTAAACCTTTTTTCCCCTCTTTCATTTGTTACAATGATTTATCTGCATTTCCATACTTGTGGCACTAGTTTTTGAACAAAACGCCTAGAGCAGTCAGTGACTGTGGCATGATGGAAGAAAGGCCAGTGTCTCGCTTGCAGACTGGTCAGTCCTCACTGCTTCTGAAAGGAGTCTGTGGTTCTGTGGCCAGGCGGGAAAGGAAAGGAGAATGAAGAAGAGAGTGAGACAGAAAGAGGAGGGAGAAGGAAAGAGAGACCAATGAAGGTCAAATCCTCTGTCATGGCTGCAGGTGGCTCATTCCCACCCCACAGTAACCCATTCTCAATAGACAGTACTTTCTCACCCACAAACTCAAACTCACTCCCCCATTTCTTTCTCCCCCTCTCTGTTATTCCCTCCCTCCCTCCCTCCCTCCCTCCCTCCCTCCCTCCCTCCCTCCCTCCCCCCCTCCCTCCCTCCCTCCCTCCCTCCCTCCCCTCCCTCCATTCTTCTCCTCCCTCCCTCCCTCCGTTATTTCCCTCCCTCCCTCCCTCTCGTCCACACACACCCACACACTTCTGCAGCTTTTCGATGGGAACCTCCGTCAATTTCCAAAGTTTCAAACCCAACATCAAAACCCCATCACACTTCAAAAAACAAAATATCTGCTAAGCCCCAAAACCATTGCTTGTCGTGTGAAGGTTAAATGTAAGCATAGAAAATGTTTTAGAAACCATAACTTTACTGTGTTTGAGAGCTACCTATCCAAATAAAACATTGGTTCCCATTGAGATGAATGGTTAGCTAACTGAGGGAGCACATTACCTTAAGAAACAACTGTATGAACATGCATGTGTGCATTAAAATGCGTACTTCAAAAACAACCATTTTAAAGGAGAGTAAAATTTCTCCACCAACAGGTAGTTAGGTGGCAGAGAGAGAGAGGCCAAGAAAGAGGAAGAGGGAGATAACAGAAAATAACAGAAAAGTATTACTGTCCCTTGCCTACCTAGGATCCCATCCTGCTATGCCCTCACCCTCCCCTACTGTGTCATTTTACCATAGTTTCTAAATGCTTCCTATAGCTCGAGTGGAATCTGCTTCGAGGTGCCCAGGCTTTGTAGCGGAAACATAATTAAAGTGGTGAAAGATGTAAAAGGTGGAGAATGGGGATGACATCGGGCCAATTTCACACTTGGCACTCGAATGGCCAGGCCCAAGCCAGGACCCTTGCCATGCAACACAGATCAAAGCCCAGTGTCACTGCACCACCACAAAAAAAAAGAAGGCAAAAGGGCACCTAACTATGCTAATCCCCAGGACAAATATATTTTAATCTGGTTAGAATACAAGTTAATGCCAGAGCTCAGTGACTGGACATTGTGGAGAGAACCCGAGTGGACAGATGCCCCTTGTACCTTTCCAAATGAGGTACTTTTGTCTGGCACTGCTTGACCATAGTCAGGTCCAACTTTCCTTGGGTAACCACCTCAATGCATTATCAAGCTACATATACACACACACACACACACACACACACACACACACACACACACACACACACACACACACTGCACAGAGCTGAGGACCGTTTACAAACAGCAACTCCAGCAGTTGTGTCATTGACCCTGGCTGAATCCCCAACAGGGCGCACCTAACATGCAAAGGAAATTAGTATTTTGTGGTCCAGTTTGTCCCCTTTCACATTGAGCCCTTCTCTCTCTCAATAGCACCTTGGTAACCCTTGATCTCTTATGTATGGGACTCAGGGCACTGGGGCCTGTAGAAGTTGACTGGGCAGACAATGAGAAGCGGACGCCTTCTAAGAAGTCGCACAGAAGGCAACTCTCATTTCACACACTGTGTTTGAGTGACCCCTTGGCAAAAGAGACACGGGATTGTTTTCATCGGAATGCTAGAAGTTTTTAGGGAACTTTCCATTTGGCTGTTTTTCTCATGTAGGATATCGAATGACCCTTCCTGGTGTAGGCCACTTTACCCATTCTCTCACTTAGGAAGCATTTTCATCAAAAAAGTTTTTTTTAAATAAAAAAAGAGAAGAAAGATATCCCATTGGAATTTAAGAATCAAGAAACTTGTTAAAACCACTTCCTGGACTAAACTAACCAATGATTGATGCATACCAGACAATTAATTTCAATTGCTGAACGATTCGATTCACTTGCAAAAGTAAAAACATGCTACGATATTGTTGAGGGACTGGCAGTAGGGCTCAGAGAAAATAGTCAAAAATGAACGTCAATAAAGCATTTGCTCAAATTCCCCACAATTCTTTCATTTTCATGCCCAAACAACTTTTTCCTCCAATGCTGAAAGTACATTCTGAGTCCACATTTGACATAACAACCCAGATAAAATATTTCTGTTCAATGTCTATAAATGCTGCAGTGAAATACAATAGCAGTGTAGGTGGTTTTTGATTTATTTCATGCCATGGTTTCTGGTTCCTATTCACATTTCACTTCCAGATTATGAAAGGAGGAGTATAGACAGACGAGTATGAAAGGATGTTCATTGCACTGTATGATTTTTCATTACACCTCAGTCAGTTCTACATTTAGTCTATAATTTGGAGTTGACCAATAAACTTTTTTTAGCACAGACTCTTGACACCCCGCGTGTCATGGGCTTCGTTTGGACAGGCAGTCCAATTCAGATCTTTTATTTTTTACTAATTGGTCTTTTGACAAATAAGATCAGCTCTGAAAAAGATCTGATGTGATTGGCCAAAAGACCAAATAGTGGGAAAAAGATCAGAATTGGGCTGCCTGTGTAAACGCAGCCATGATGTAGTTTTCATCACAGAAGCAATCGGAGACCTCCTGATGAACTAAATGCTGAACTCGGCAATAATAGAACAGTGGTTCCCAAACTTTGTTGCTGTGATTTTTAGACATTCAATCTTTTTTTAAGACCCAACAAACAACGTTCCCGAGTAGAAATTGTCCACAGTATGGGGCTGGGTTTGACCCACCATTTTGGGAGCCCTGACAAACATGCCGCAGATCATGAACATAGGAAATGGAGTCAGCACATAATTTGTTCCATACTGAACTGTCATGATCAATCTCTCATGGTGCCAAACCGTGGGATACACAGCGAGAGAAGGTAGGTTTCTCATAGTTAATATTCCGTACCATATTCAAATCCTTAATTTTAACACCGAACATTGTAATTTTTCTTCGTTTATTTATATCCCCAAAACAGATGTATTCTCTTTTGCGTCCCTCAGTGTGTGCGATGTTTGGTGTGGAGTTCTTTTTAAATGCCACTTTAAACGTGTACATGATACTGTAACAAAACAATAAAGTCAGTAATTATAAGTAAGTAGATCTCCGATATAGAATTGTGATGAGGCATACATCTGGGGAAGGGTATACAACAACTTCTAGAGTGTTGAAAGTTTCCAAGAGCACAGTCGCCTCCGTCATTGGGAAATGGAAAAAAAATATAGAACTACCCAGACTCTGCCTAGAGCTGTCCGTCCGACTAAATTGAGGAAGTAGGACCTTGGTCAGAGAGGTGACCAAGAACCCAATGAAATCTCTGACAGAACTACAGAGTTCCTTGGCTGAGATGGGAGAACCTGCCAGAAGGACAACAATCTCTACAATACTTCACCAATCTGGGTTTTATGGAAGAGTGGCCAGACGGAAGTCACTCCTGAGAAAAAGGCACATGACAGCACGCCTGGAGTTTGCAAATAGGCATGTGAGACTCTGAATGCATAAGGCAAAAATATTTTGTGTTCTCATGAGACAAAAATGTATACAAAGCACTACGTCTGGAGAAAAACAAAAACACAGCTCATCACCCATCTAACACCATCCCTACCTTGAAGCATGGTGGTGGCAGCAACATCATGCTATTGGGATGCTTTTCATTGGCAGGGTGTGGGAGACTGGTAACGATAGAGGGCACAATGAATGGAGCCAAATACAGGCAAATCCTTGATGAGAACCTGCTTCAGCGTGTAAACGACCTTAGATCAGGACAATGACCCCAAGCATACAGACAAAGCAATGTTGGAATGGCTTCGGAACAAGAATGCGAAAGTCCTTGAGTGGCCCAGCCAAAGCTTAGACTTGAATCTCATTGAAATTCTGTGGAAAGGCTTGAAGATTGCTGTTCACCGCCGCTCCCCATCTAACTTAACAGAGCTTGAGAAAATCTGCATGGAAGAATGGTAGAAAATCCCCAAACCCAGTTGTGCATACCCAAGACGACACAAAGCTGTAATCGCTGCCAAAGGTCCTTATACAAAGTATTGACTCAGAGAAATGAGCTATTTCTGTATTTCAATAAATTTGCAAACAATTGGCATTATGGGGGTATTGTGTGCAGATGGGTGAGAATGTTTTATTTATTGAAGCCATTTAGAATTTCTGAAGGCTCTGTATGTGTCTGTGTTGCTGCGAGAAACAAAGGTAGCCAGACAGGCAGGGCCAAGGGCACATCCTACTCACCTCAGGCCCCCTATGCTGTGTGGGGACCAGGCTGTCACTCACTCTCTATGGTTACGCATCATGGCCAACAGAGACACAGTGAGAGAGCCACCGCTACAGTACATCACACCAACAACATCAGTGCAGAAACCCATCCTCAGCATGACATCTTCTTCGTGGTGCAGAGCACAGCCATCCTCCTCACACGCTGTGAGGGGGGAAAAAACAAAGAAACAAATACATTGTGAACCAATGAGAATGTCATATTTACCAGGGGTGCCTAAAAATATAACTTTTATTTATATGATCCAACCTAATTTTAACACTATTGCATGATCCAACCTATTTTTTCCTATCTATTGCGTGTAGATTGGATGGCAATGCGCTGTATACTCCATCACACAATTAATTTCCCAGGCAAAATTCCGGTTCGTCAATATATTGTAAAGAACAATCCCAGAATTAGGCTACATCTAAAGTTGCTGGTGCACATGAGCAACAAAATAACATACATGTAATGCGTATAGTGACTTAGAAGCAAACAGATAAGAGTATCGCAAATGGGGTTTGTTATCGTATTCCGTAAAACAGTCATTAGGCATCAACGGGGTATAATCACCACAATGAACCGAAGGTCAAATATATTCACCCATTTGAAGGTTTACCATGTTTCAGACCACTCAATGCCCTCCCTACACCGCAAAAACCCATTCTACTTCTGAGACACAGCACAATTCTGGAATTCAAATGACACAGTGTTCTACGGTGACGCGAAGGATCATCGGAGACATGATACCGCAGAAAAATGGCGTTATGTAAGCGGGAAAAGATATGATCATATAACCAAATCTCTGTTTGCACACATCAATTTGGTAGATAACACATAAATCATCAGGAAGACATTTCAATGCTAAACAGAGGAGCTGGTGAAATTGTGCATAAAACATCCTCGCCTCCTTCTCTAGTGCTGATAACAAAAACATATCCAATGGAAGAAGATAAGCCTCACCGCATGATGTACCGGTTACTGTATCCCAGTGAGCAAAACGTCTAAAAAGACATCCTTTTAACTACACAACTGGTTAAAAAGACGCCATTTGGGCTGTAAAACGGGTTAAAAAGACGTCATTTCAACCAGTGTCGTCACAGGGATGACTATCCCTAGTTGCTTCCTGGACAAACGCAAAAAACAGCCGCCTTAAAAGTCATTTTTCACAAATAACACTACTCGCTAATCCAGATCAATGTACTTCTGTGCGGTCTGCCACACATTACCATGGCGGGGCGACATCAATTCTATCATTGAGCCTCTGAACGGCCTGCACTGTCCACCATTTCTTGTGGTTACAGTCATTGAGAAAATGGTGGCGGGCTAGGCTACCCATCATCTGTATCAGTAGTATCTTCTACCTGAGCTGTCCTATGCAAACGATTCATTCCCTAAGCACTCACTCCCACAATAACTCTCGCCTTCGTACACTACTGTGCTTTAACACAGTTTAAAAGCACCTTAAGACGTATAGAGCGCCCCTAAGCTCGGGTATGGTGAACGGGAAGGGTTATGGTTCAGTGGAGTGTGCCACAGCAGCCACATAGCAGTGGTGGGCGCATCACTCTCTAGTCTCGCTCACTCCATTTTACTGCTAGTCCTGAGTGGCAGGCGAGAGGGCGTGGTGGCAATGGCGGCCATGATGGAAGAATCACTACACCCACCGTTCCACAGGAACAACCACTGCTTCCTGCAGCTGGCTGTATTGCTGGTGAATAGGCGCCAGTCATCACAGACTATGAGAAAATAGTGGTACTACGTGGTAATAACGCTACATGAGTGGGTTCTCCTTAAAAGATGTGCATTGTGAATATGCATGTGTTGCAGAAGATTTTATTTGACGCAAGGCGCAGTAAAAAGTTAGCAAACTACGTAGACACGTTTTGTGACCATTTATTAACAGTGACATTACATATTAAATCGAGAAACCATAGTGTAATAACTGAATTATTTGACAATATTTGATCAATTCTGTTCTCATATAGTCAAGTGGGTGGCTAAGCTGAGTCAAAACTGGCAACAGACCAAATGGATATCTCATGAAATGATACAGCAATTTGTGTCCCTCAACACAAAAACAGTAGTATTGTTTTTTAGTCAACTTGTAAGAAATCATTGCAATGCCTTTGAGTCTAATAAGATTTTTTTTTTCCCAAAACATTTTTAAAAAAACATTTACCATCTTATTGCACTGTATTTGTACATAAAGGGGGGATCACAAATTACTGAAATGTAATAATAGAATACAAATACGTTGGGTTACTTTACACATAACCAAAGTAATACATTTATTTATGTATACACACATACACATATATATATATTTAAAAAAAGATAACTTACTGAAAACTTTTTGAAATTAGATGTCAGAGGAAGTCCAACTGTAAAATACTGAACATCCTGAAAAAAAGCTCCCATGTAGATCATCTGCATGTCTTGGTCCCCAAGTGAGCAGCTATAATCGGCTAACAAACCTATTAAATCTAAATGTTTGTTTGCTTCTCAGAACAGTTAGCTCCACATGTTCACGGAAAACTAAATAAATACAAATCAAATGAAACTTCAGAAAAACTTTTGCATTCATGCTAGTGATCCTTTCCAGAAGATTGTATATTATGTGGGTCACATCCACGCCCCCGCTCTTTTTCCCAACCCCTCAACCCCTCCAAATAAAAAACATCCTTTTGGATGACCAGAGTGACTCTTAACCAACTGCATTTAAGGTCAGAGTTCATCATTTCCCCTTGGCAACACCACAGCAACCTGCGACACTGTCTAGACAGGTCATGGTGGCCACCACCCCAGGCCAACCCCCCCTGGCTCTTTCCGGAAGGAGGTGTCAGCAGCAGCCAAGTACAGGGTAAAGAAGGCAGGTCGGATCGTCGCCATCCTCCCTCCACTGATCAAAGCTGACGCTACTCCGTGCCAGGGCCCTGGTCAAAGGGGGCAGGGCCGGGAGATGAACTCTGTGTTTCTCTAATCTGGACGTGTCCAGACCAAATTGTCTCCTTTCACAGCCCAGAATGGACCCTTCCGGTGCTACTGATTACATTAGGGAGGAGAGGCTCTTTTCACAGGGGCCGTCTGCACAAAAGGGGAGCTTCTGTGCCCCTCCGCCATCTGGTCTCCAAAATAAAAGAAAGGGTCCCAGGAAGAGAATAAGCCCAGCGAGCCACGCCTCCCTTTAATTAAAAGGGATGCTATTTGAATAGATGGGATGGCTGGACAGATAAGCAAACATACAGTAAAGCCTCACACATTCAGCCCAGAGATTGGGACCCAATCTGCATTTGCAAATAAATCCAGTGTGTACAGCTCTGTCAGAAGGGCTCTAACCATTTTGGAGGATTTATGTAAATATGGATTTTTGCTGCAGAACAGCAGAAAACCACCAAAATCTAAATTCGGCTGTCGAGCACCACTCTCAAGCCATCTGTTAATAACCACACATTTGAATTCCTAATTAATCAAACATTTGAGAATGTCTTTGAATTGACAAATACATTGCTGTAGTGTAGAATGGAATGTGTTAATTATTTTGATGGCAAAATTATACCTGGTTGATCTGAAGGTGATAGTTACCAAAGCTTGTCCTTTCTCAACAATGACAGGCCGATGTCTCTTCTTGGCAAATATTAGGGATTTGAATGGTGTCTCTCTGGACATGGTACAGTGTGAGAACAAGAGGATCCAACCGGCCAGCTGTCCTCAAAGAGAGGAGGCCCCTTAACACTTTATCCATTGTATCCCCATTGGAGGTATGGACGGCCATCTTCGAAAAGACACTGGACAGAAACTGGTCTCTATGTGTCGATTCAGAAGCTGAAAATCCTTGCAGATTGCAATTATCTCCAGAGAACTCATCAAACGTTGTCTATGACTAGACATAAAACAAAATCAAGTCTTTGTGTAACATTTTTGAGGACATTGCAATTACATAACTCTCATTATCAGGCATCAAAATAAGATTAGGAGAGACCAGGGTTGAAGGTCTCACGGGTTGGTTGACACAGTGCTAATTACTCCCAATCTAAATGGCACTGTGTAAGAACTCATCCACCTGGTCAATTCATGTCATTGAATTCATGTCATGACAAAACATAGAGGTGAGGGGAATGTATATTTTTCAGGTGAAAGTTTTAAAAAATGATTTATTGGTGTTTTCTTTGCAAATCTTTGAATTATGGGAGTATCCATGAACAATGATGTTGTTGAAAGGAGAAAATGGAGAGCTATATTTCAAACCTATTTCGGTGTTCGGATCGTCACCCTCGGCTCGTCGCCCTCATTAAGATGCTAGTTACCATGTGGTAACTAGCATCTTAATGAGCACATGGAATGAGGGTTGATTGTCACTATCAACATTGCCCCTGCCAGTACACAATACACCCCAAGCTCTTTTGTGCTTGTGCTATTTTATTTAGTATTCATTAGGATCCCCATTAAGTACTTACTGTACCTGGCAGACACCTTGATCACGAATGAGGTTCATCTAGGGTGAGTCTCAGCCATTGTACTCCGGCCATGCTGACCCCTGCGAATTCCCCAAATGTGGGAATCTCAACAGTAATTTGTGGTAGTGGGGGACTACGTCCACGCTCTCCCATGATTGTATTTCTAGGTATTACTGCACTGTTGGAGCCAGAATCACAACCATTTCGCGGCACCTGCGATAACATCTGAAAATGTGTGTCCTCGAACAATACACTTTGATTTGATTTGGATTTGAGCTGCTGCCAAGCTGCTCTTCCATTTATGAACATTTGAACATCTTGGCCATGTTCTGTTATAATCTCCACCCGGCACAGCCAGAAGAGGACTGGCCACCCCACATAGCCTGGTTCCTCTCTAGGTTTCTTCCTAGGTTTTGGCCTTTCTAGGGAGTTTTTCCTAGCCACCGTGCTTCTACACCTGCATTGCTTGCTGTTTGGGGTTTTAGGATGGGTTTCTGTACAGCACTTTGAGATATCAGCTGATGTACGAAGGGCTATATAAATAATTTTGATTTGATTTGATTCCTGGGGGTCCAAACAGAAATAAAACAATTACATCACAACACAACAACAGCCTACATCATAAATAAAACAATTATACAATATATTATTACAAATTTACAATTTCAAATGTACACTACTACAATGTGTGTATGTAGAGTGCGTGTGTTAGATTGTGTTTGCGTATATGTCTCTCTTCACAGTCCGCGTTGTGCCGTGAGGTGCTGTTTTATCCGTTTCTTTAATCTGATTTCACTGCTCGCTTGAGATATCTGATGTGGAAGAGAGTTCCATGTAGTCACGGCTCTATAGTACTGTGTGTTTCTTAGCCTCTGTTCTGGACCTGGGGTGCTGTGAAGAGACCCCTGGTGGCTTGTCTTCTGGGGTATGTATGGGTGTTTGAGCCGTATGTTAGCTGTTGGAACAGACAGATCGGTGCTTTCAACACATCAATACCTCTCACAAAGACAAGTAGTGGTGCAGTCAATCTCTCCTCTACTTTGAGCCAGGAGAGATTGAAATGCATGGTAATGATATCAGCCCTTCATGCACAGTTAAGAGCCAGCCGTGCTGGTCTCCTCTGGGCCAACTGTAATTGCCTATCGGTGTGTCCTTCTTCGTGGCACTTGACCATATAACTGGGTAGTAGTCCAGGTGGGATAAAACTGGGGCCTGTAGAACTTGTTTGGTTGATTGTAATGTAAAAAAGATCCCTTTGTTGCCTTTCTCTCTCTCAAAAACATTTATTTTGTCACACACCGACAGACATGCACACAAAAAGTTACTCAAAATGTCAGATGTTATTCTAAAGGCATAAAATGCTGCATTTTGTGAGGAATATCGTTCGATCAAAGAAAGTTGGCTATTTCTAAGACTTTGTTTGCTATATCGCTTCACTTCCTGTTCCAAAATAAATAAGCTACTCGCAATCATAGCAACAACCAACTCCATACTGTGTGACAACCAACCCCACGATGGGGCAGGTGTGTGTTTGATGGCTTATAACTCCATGTTGGAATAAGATATGTGAATAAAATTGGGCCCCATTTCAAACCAAGACATTGGCCTTTCTCCTAATATTGAAAACGATTATATACTGTTGCTGTCAATAAAAAGTACAGATGCGAGCAGAAAGTGTGACGACCAACCGTTCTCCCCTACACTCTGGATAAGAGCGTCTGCTAAATGACCAAAATGTAAATGTCATACCGTAGCAATATTCCGAAGATTTCTTTACATTGTTCAATAATCCTCCAGGCACCAGTGAAACATTCTTAAGGGTGAACGTTTTCTGAACAATAAGACTTTGAATCCATGATCGTCAGTTCATCCTGGACTGTAAATTACTTTTAATGACTTGTTCCTCCGCAAATGACACTTTAAGGCTAAAGGGCATTGTGATATTGCTGTTGTGATTTCATCTTGATTGTGTGTGTGTGTGTGTGTGTGTGTCTGTCTGTCTGTCTGTCTGTGGGTTAAGGGTGAGGTCTACAGATGGATGTCTGAGACTGACTCAGTTCACTTCGACAGTTTTGGGATGACATGGGTGAGCGTGGCACGAAGAGGGTAGGTGTCTGCAGTCAAGTGGAGTATATGAGCACAGTCCCCGTTGTAATTAGCGTTTGTTCCATACGAGTCTTTTCTGTGCAACAAATGACGTTATCGGGTCTTATGGTTCCCCATTACTTCTGGTAACAAACGAATTGAAAACAACTTCCAATCCTACAGAGACCAGCGAATGGCGTTCCAGGGAGGGACTCGAGTCACTGTGTGAAATGAACAAGAACAGACACGACACCTGGCATTTCCCAGCCAAAGTGTGTTGTTGTACACTGCTGAGCACACTGCTGGAACAGCCTGCTTAATTGTGCTAGTTGAAGAGACTGGTGGAAATGGCAGTCTAACCTACTCCACTTTTGTTTACTCCAGCAACATTCTAAATAAAACCTGGGGCTTTATTGACGAAACGCTTCTGAAAACTGTTTTTCTTCTCGCTATGCACAATTCCTGCTAAAAGTAACCAACAAAAACAGAGACAAAAGCTTTTCAGTAGAAATAAAATGCTTAACGCCATTGCAGCCTGGTGCGATGCGAGCTGCCGATGCATAACGGCTATCCAAAAGACATAGCCTGTGGTTTCCTTGGCACCACTATTTGCCCACAGTCCTGAAGTTAATGAAAGTAAGCAAAGTCTTTAACAATGAGCGCCACGGAAAAACATGCAAAACGCTTAAAAGGCGGGAGAGTAAAGCTACTAGATGGCAAACCAGAGGATCAAATGTGATGTTTTATGAAAATTGGTCAAATAGAGGGAAAAAAGACAAACCCCACATTTGACTCATAAACTTGAGCATTCTACTGATATGCGGTTCCTTATTAATAAATTGGACTTCACCAGACTTTTTTTGTAATATGCACAAGACTTGACATGATCATAAACCCATCATTAATTATGCCCTAGTCACCCAAATATACTGCTCGGTCACAAATGCCATGAAACACTGCATTTTCACCACTAGACATTTGCATACAGCAACTGAGAGTTGACACAAAATATAATTCTGCTCGGAAGATCCCTTTAATATTGATCAACCTTGAATTTTTCATGAAAATTATGTTCACTTGGTGCTCGTATTTGAGCTTCTGTTTGCTTGATAAATAAGGGCTTATGTAACGGCCCCACAGGTGACCAATAGTACAGAGAATGAGATAATATTTTACTCCTGCTTCTTCCATTTTCAAGTGATTCCTCCAAGTCCAGCCAACTCATTAAAACTTTGTTGAAGTTAGTAATTAGCCAACAGTTTACAGCCGTGCAACCATCCATAAGATGGTGTTGAAGATGAAAGAGGTCAAGTCAAAACAAACTTTACCATTGAGATCAATGAGGGATCCTAGAGGTCATGGCAGTAATCCCTGCTAAGAGCCTCAGATGACACAAACTGAACACTGAGCACTTTGTAAGTGTCTATTAAAAAAAACTGCCACACAAACATGAAAAATATCAATTTCACATTTGGTTTAGCGCTTTACCACCTTCGTGTCACCGACACTGAGAGTTGGGCTGTGGAAGACAAAACACAGCTCCTGGATAAGGATTGTGTTATTCCTATCAATTAGCATCAAAAGGGGATTAACCCACATGGCTGATGGGGTGAGGTGGTGCGGGGGCCCGCGCACAGTCACTGAATACCAGGGGTTAAACCTCTGACTTCATTAGGCCTGACCTTTCCACACCATTGTGTGACAGGAGAAAGGACATGGTGCAGTCTGCATTTCCCTTGCTAATTTTGACTTCTGTGGAGTTAAATGTTTAAAACAAGCCAAAGGCATGCTAGCTCGCGCTCAGTGAGATATGAAATCCACCCTAAAGGTCTCCTGACTGATATGGGTTTCCACGGTTTGCAGCAGGTGGGCATTTACCCTCTGACCCCCACCCTCCCTGTACAATAAAGAATTTCCTCCACCTTTGAGCGAGGTGAGATTGACTAATTAGTCATGGTGCGTCGTAGTCTAGTTATGAGGAACCGGCGGTGTAGACTGATTCTAACTCTGCTCTGCCTGGCCGTCAATTTACGAAAGGTCACAGTGCTTTAGGAGAGAAAGCAGGTATTCCAGCTGAAGCTAATGAGAGAGACCCTAAATAAGAAAATATATGAACACACCTGCAGGACGAAAAGTGCCACGCATACGAGGAAGCGCGTAGGAAGGAATACTCCAGGATGGCCGCTAACTTAACTATGCGGGTGATAGGCTATGTACTGTATTTTATTTCCTTTGAGATTTTTTTAATGTAATCTCTAAAAAACTCAGCTGACTCATGGTCAGCCAAAAAGTACAAGTAGTACAACCAAATTTGTATAGAGAGAGAGAGAGAGAGAGAGAAACAGTCCATTTCATTAATCTGCAAAACCGACACCTCCAGATAGGAATACAACTCTCTCATCTCCCTGTTTTATTAAAACCTTCCCATTTGTAGTATAAACAAAACAATAATGACGGAATAGCATGAAAGCAACCCATGCCCATCTGTACCATTGGCCAATTTATCCCAACAACACTAAAGTGTGTGTGTGTGGGGGGGGTTACCATGGCAGCGACATGGCATAAGTGCGTTGTACTGTATCTTACGACGAAAGTGATGCACTTCGTGTTAAGAAAACAAAACGTGTTTAACATAAGACGCCACCCGAGGACAAAAGTTTCCAGCCAAAAGGTCTCTCTATTTCAATCTGGACAAGGCTAGGGGTCGCAGTCACCCACCCCATACCGCTTTTTCTTTACTCTTATGGAGAGTTTTATAGATGAGTACACCCCATTTAAAAGGCAGTGGCTGAAGGATTTGCAGTCAAATGAAAACAGCGGAAATTGCTGGAGCTGTCAGTGTTACACAGCTGAGTGGGAAGGACATGCTGTGTGTGCACATCCTAAAACCAGCAGCTGCATCTAGAACAGTGGAACATGGGAAAGCACTTAGCATTCACACAGAGCAGCGCAGTCAACATCTGAAACAAACCATTCACTTATTTACCATTCAAACTGAATAGCGCGTTCGCGACTGCACTTTTAAGCCGATGTTCACTCCATGTTTCCATTGGCAGATATTATTTGTCCCGCTCATCTTTTTCTGTCTAAAGAGAACCTCCCACCCAAATAAAAAGCCGACCCTTCAAATAGAGACCAGTCAAAAGAGGATCTTCGATGACTTCCAAGGCATTCTTGCTATTTCGGATAAACGCACAGCGTCATCATTGTCTTAACCTTGTCCTTTGACTTTTGAGCGACATCCTATTGCAGATGACCTCCCAGTAACCAAAGATCTGCCTGTCCCAGACATATAGAGGGGTCATGCAGACAACTTTCAAGACGGCTTGATCAATTCTCTCATTTATTAGTGAGGCGAAAGCGGATCCTCATCAGGTAGGCTTTAATGTCTGGGAAGTTCGCCCAGGATCCTGGTAGACGCGTACCAGACTTGAACGCACGAGTAACGTGAAATGTGTACTATACTGTACAAACATGAAAACAGTATTATTTGTTATTATTACAACGTCTCCTTAAATGATTTTACATTTTCGCGAAGGCTCCAGCCTTGTAATATCAGAAGAAACATTGTCTGAGAAAGTGTCCTAAATATCAAGACCTTAAAAGTGGGATAGTTCACTCAAATTACAAAAATACATACATTGGTTTCCTTACCATGTAAGCAGTTTATGGACAAGACCACTATACATGCTTTGGTTTTGTTTACTTGACCAATGCTTACTCTTTAGCAATTTTGACAAATATCCCTGATGTGAGTATTTTTGGCATTTGATGTCATCTTAAAGCTAGAATCTTTATTTGAAATAATGTTTTGGTTGGGCCAGGAAAAATGTAACCACTCCAATTCATAGACAGAGCTATGGATGCACGGCTTGACCATCCATGATAGGGCCATTATAGTTTTAACCATGTTTTGAGGCTATACACAGTTTGTTTACATTTACTTTGTTTACAAACATTGGAGTATATTTGGGGTTCTGATGGAGTACAACATCTGAACTAAGCTCATGAGGCATTTACAAATTATATTCTTTAAGAATCAATGGGTATATATACATAAGTCCAGAAATGGATGTAGCAACTAAGGATTCTAGCTTTAAAGTAACTGTATTAATTAAGCTATGCAGTCCATTTGAGTGACTTTGTGATGATTTGGACATAAAACACAGAAAACACTAATATAAGGTCAGGGGACATGTGTCTTTTCTAAATGCATACCCATAGCGCTATAAATGGATAGCCCTTTAGTCAACGGTAAAAACGAAGTTAGTTTACTTATACATACTGGATTACATTTTACATGTATAGTCATTTAGCAGATGCTCTTATCCAGTGCATACATTTTCATACCGGTCCCCTATGGGGATTGAACCGACAACCCTGGCGTTGTGAGTGCCATGCTCTACCAAGTGAACTACAAGGGAGCAGAGCATAGGCTAAATGGTAGATTGTTACATTATGTTACAAAATACATTTCCTTATATTGAAACACATACTTTCAACTATCGCAGCTGCCTAGAAATGAATACACACATATTTTTTAACACAGGCAAGCCTGTCGTAACTTACTTCAAACCTCTGAGTATTCATACTAATAACACAGTTTAACACCAAATAAAGTTATAATATTCTTCGGCAGAATTTGCGTTGTTGTACTGTTTGTACAGTACAACATGTTACTAAAGCTCAGTCATGCAGTGCCTTGTTTCAAACTTTAGGACCTCTTTACATTTTTGGTTGTTGAGGAAATACTTCAGCCACAACCCCCAATATCAAATTATCTCTAATGCCTGTTATATCAGCCCTTGTTTTCCAAACCCAAATGTGCCCCAGAAATCTCACTTCACAAAACTCAGTGCACAAAACACAACAGTATTGGGCATTGCCTTGTCTCACCCCAAAGGTCAAGAAGTTTGAGCGAACAGTGAAAAACCAAGGACTATAGTGCAGACAACCTGACATTAAGCCGAAGCTTGATTCTCCTACACCACCACCAACCCTCAATGCCCCCCACCACCACCGCCCTCCACATCCTGACACGCACACAAACCAACAGTCCTCTTTCTACTGTCGTGGCGAGGGAGTAGCATGCCAGCTTAACGTGTCACTGGCAGCCATTCTTGTGTTAGGTGGTATAGAAACACAGGTTGACCTTCGTAAAACTTTTTTTTTTTACAGGAAAACCAAGGCCACCATTCAGAGCGTGAAAGTCAGAGGTACCAGAAACCTACACCCCACAATTAGAAAATAGTTTGTAGCTACAGTTTTTACTATATGGGAACATGTTAAGTTTACATTATGAAATACTTTCAACCAGACTATTCAAAAGACAGAGAGAGAAATTTAAATGTAAGGAGATTTACAGTTTAAGGATTCTCTTTGGTATACCATTTTCTCTCACTTTTTGTTTTTTACTTTTAAAAGACCTGATCATGATTTGCTTGTTCAAAAGCATGTTGCCAAATAATATATAGAAAGGTAATTACAAGTAATTCAAAGATAATGTGGGCAATTATAAAACTGCAAACTCAAAGTCTTATAGCTTTAAAGGTTTAGTTGCAAATGTCCACTTCAGGGATTGAGTTCATTTGTTAATTCATTCCTCACGCAACATCCAGTCAGTTATAGTGCAACGATTGATTGAAACATTAAAGTTACCCTTATTGCAAAAGTACACTCATAATATCCGTTTGAGTTTTGCAGTAATGATAAGTCGCAGTAAATATTTCACTGTGTGACAACAAATCACTGCTAAAAGATACAATATTAAAGTACAAAAATTGATGGGTAACCTTTGTTTGAAAAGCAGTCAAATACGATGGGAAATTGCAACAAAAAAAAGAAGATATTGAATTATATGCCAAGTAACGTATCAAAGAATCATTCTATTGTATTTTACAATAATCTAATCAGTTAAAATAATATATTGTGGTCTGTATATGTATATGTGTACATCTAATTTGATTGCAATTTTTCAAGTTCACAATAAATAATAATTTGGTTTGAAAATCTACTAAACACATTTTTTCTTAATATGTGTATTATAGAAACAGCATCTGATAATATTTGATACTAAAGATAACACGATTTGGTACGTTTTTTTAAATGAGGGAATATATAGGTCTGCATGTGTCCTCACTATCTGTATTTATGTATTTTAAGACATTTCAAAACAACGGGATAACCTGTTGTAAATAACCTGAAAACTGAAGAAAAAATATATATATATATAGTGAAATCTTTTAATGTAATAGTTTTATATTTTAAATATGTTTCACTTAATTTTGAATCATATAATGTTGGATCGCGATCAAATGTAAAATCATATAATTTAACTGTGGAGAACAGTAAACCACAAAATGGACAAATTCATATGATAACATTTGATGCAGATTTTGACAAGAAACTTTTGGGGATAGCCAATTAAAAAAAGTGAATGGTTACCCGTCTCAATGCAATCATCTAAAATCAAACGACCTTGTACGAAGGTGGGGGAAAAAGATTAAATAAAGATAAAAAACATAAATCCATGTTCAGGGACCTCTCATATTAGTTCCCTCACTGACAATTTAACATTGTTCAGTTGCATATTGTTTTTTTTTGTGTAGAAATTGTCCTGGTTCCTAATCATACGCCCTGCATTTTCAATTCGCCTGATCCAGTAGCTACATTACAGCGCAAACTCTTTCCCCTTCGGCTGCACCATAAAATGGAGGATGCTGGCCTTGAATTTTCGACAGCTAAGACCAGCAAAGAGCACAGCTGTGCAAATAGTCATGATCTTGTGCAGCCATGGGGGAAGAGGCAAGTGGGCCCATATTCTGGCAGACTGCGAGGAGACCCTTTCAAATACAGCAAAGGCTTTGATTCAAAAAATATGCCACACCGATATCACAGGAAACGCCCTGTTCCCAGAGTACAGCGTCATTACGTAGTCAGGATAGGAAAAACAACCAGCCGTTTAGAAAGCAGCATTGGCTGGTGTCGCTGTTGTGCAGTGCACTGATAAAAGATTAAACAACCGAATTTAACCTACCGTAATATATTGTATGAGCACAGAGATCCCCCAAAAAGTGTTAAAATTAAATAGAAAAATGGCTTTAAGATGAACCACATTCTCTCTGGGCATTTCCATGATGCTAGAATGTAAATCGTGACTGCGGCCACTAGAGCGAGGAAAGCAAAAGGGAACCGATAACAGAGTAGTAAAACGATTCTGAGATATAAGTCAGTATTTTTTCCCAGCTAAAAGCCTCTGGTGAAAAGTTATCCGATTTCAGATCCATATTTTGTAATTATCTTGTGAAGATATCAACAATCTGAGTTTATTAAAAGTGGTTGCTGAAAATGAATGGACTGCAGAGCTGAATGCAAAGTGCCATTTCTCAGCAACAGATCTGACGATGAAAGCTGCTACTCATTTTCTGTTAATATTAGCCTGTGCAGCAGAGTCATGCTCCCCCAAGGCGATAACACTTGCTCTCTTTACCCAACACCTTATAGCATTCCTATTTTCGTTACTATTTTCTCCTTGTAACATGCCCAAATGTGCTTTAGCGAACAGGTCAACAATATTCTTACCATCAGCCATGGAACAGTGTCCTCACCACAGACATGGGGTTTATGTACAGGGTTCAAGATGTCATAAGGGCCTTCTGTAAACAAAGACAACAAACATCTTAATATGCTGCTAAAAAATAACCCATGCTTGACATAGGATTAAAGACATGAAATTAAGGACAGAGTCCATTTTAAGTGTAACTGAAATGTTCCTAATCATTATAATTGCATAACAACCCATTGTACCGGTCTGCTTTCAGTAGTGTTAGTGAAAAATGTACTTTAAATTTGTTTTATTAAAAATGTATTTCAAATATATGTTGATGAGCATAGCAGGTTTCCCACAGGAAGCCAATTTTGTTACAATGTCATCGTGCACAAATTGTGTGGTTTTTGAATTTAAACCAGGTCCATTGGACCGTCATGAACATGCTTACAGACAGACCATCACCATGAGCATGGCTTGCAATGTTTTTCTCCCTCTCTAATTGCAATTGGAATATTGTACATGTCAACCATTTCAGGTCAGGTCGGGGACAAACCCAACCTAGGGTTTTGAAAACATAATCTTAAACCACTCAAAAACCTTTAAAGTAACTGTCCTGTGAAAATCTCACTTTTAAAAGTTCATATTCTGTTAACTCATACCCAAATAACGTTATTGACTCATCCTATACTTGTATGTGGCCAAAGCATACATTGGAGGGGGAAAGAAACACTTCAAAAACCCCACCTCAAACTTGTATCTCAAACAGACAGTTTTAAAAATGCTTGTTATTTCCTCACAGAGGATAGTGAAACGAAATGGCCAATCAGCAGTCTACTCGCATTAATATATTTTATGACAGTATATGCCCACACTATTCTGTCGTTGGGGCACGCCCACGCCATTCAAACACAGAAAAACTGCTATTTAATAGCCATTTTTTGGAAGGAAAACTTTTTCACTCATATTGTAATTATAGGTCATATTTCATAGAAATCTGGAAACTCGAGACAGACTCAGTGAGGGTGAGGTTGGAAGGCAGATGCACAAATCAAGCGTCAACAGGTGATCATTAAGTGATCTGTCCAGGCCGGTCACTGATAAGACTCACAGATTAAACATCACAGAGCCAGCGATAACTTTTACAGTCAGACTGCACCCTGATGGGTGTTTAACAGCACCCAAAGAGGCCTTGCGTCTATTACGATCTCTCTTTAGAGGTCTACTGTACATCATTAACTTGTCATTACAACTCCTTCTGATAATGTGTGGTTTTGTACACTTTTTACTTTATTAAAATGTAGGCTAAGAGATCTTGTGTCCATTAACCACATTTGTTACATCAGAATCAGCATCAAAGACATCACTTGCATAGGTTATTATGTCAAACCATAAGGCCATGAGCCACTATGTGCCATGAGCAAAATGCTGATTGCTGTACCTGTAAGATCTCAATGTTCCAGGCTGCCCTGCTCATTTTCTGAACTCTGTCACTCCCCTCTACTGTGACGACGAGGGGCGTAAGACTGAATACTATGGATATTTTTGCTGAAATATAAACAAAACCAGACAGTGGGATAGTCCATATCATGCGTGCATATGAACAACAGGGTTGATATGGGAAAAAGAGACTAACAGTGCCCAGATTTGTTTTATTATTATCAAAGAAACAAAAAGGGGGTTTTGGTGCAATGAATGCTCACTTTACATTCAGCAGTAACAAATAAATCTATGCTTTCACTGATCTATCACAGATAACCACACTGTGTTCTAGTATTCTGTCCAAGGTTTGTCTCATTACATTCATCAAATAGCCAAAGAATCAATAGGCGATAGAAAATAACAATGCTTTGAGATTTCAGCAGCCGCCATCTTGTCCTGTCAAACCAGAGGCGTGTGGGAGGGTAGCTTCCAAGTCATGTGACTACTGTTTGTTTAGACAGCTACAATGACGAAGCAAAGGTGTCTATTTCACAAACAAAGTAGAATCTCTGACAGAGGCAACAAAAACAAATGAGGATATTCCCGCTGAAGAGCACCTTCTTATCTAAAATGTCAAATTCGTAGAAGCTTATTGTGCATGCAATGGAAAAATCTATGAACTATGTAAATGTTTCAGGCTACACAATTTCATTTTTTAAACACAGTCAATTCGAATGGCTTCTTCAATAAAAACTTAACAGTAATTCTAGTGTCCTATACCAAATTCAGTGAATGGCAAGAGATGACAGGAAACCACCTTAGACAGGTACAGAGGACTACAGCTAATACACATAGGCTAATAAACATACTGGCTGACACAAATCACGTTTTGGTTCATCTTCAGGGCTATTTTGCCTTACCTGAAGTAACAATTTGTGGGCTATAGGCTATTACATCGATTGTGTAAATAAAGAAAACTGCTACCTGTTACTCGTGTTTTGACACAGTTCCAGCATCCAATTTTCATGACTAAGAGCTCTTTTGGCAATTGGTAGCTTAAGAATGTACTTTTTGGGTTATGAGCCATCTCATGTGCTAACCTTGCCTTACCTTAACAGGTAGACGCCACTTTTACAACACCTCAGTAATTTACTTATCATTTACTTGTAATTTACTTTTTCAACCAGAACCAACCTTTTAAATAACTGCTCCATTGAAACGCTCCATTAGGCTTAAACTTCGGGCAAATAGGCTTTTTGTCAGGACGGAAGAAGATGATACCTGCGGGTTAAGAGCACACTAGAAAAGTATTTTTTTCACATGCCAACAATGGCGTGGTATTTACCACACGCGCAGTGCGGCTACACTACACCAGTTCAATGTTCTCATGTAGCCTACAATGTTGCTGTAAAAAAATGTCGTAATCCATCAACAAATTACAAATATTTGGGAGTAACATGTATCCATCGTTCAAGTGCTTGTCGGAACTTTGACATGTTCGACTTGCTAAATGGTTGTAGTCATACACGTGCCAGGTTTAACCAGTTAGCATGTCGGACATTTCCGACTTTCCTAGTTCCAACTACCACATGAACTCGGCATAACACACGGTCACTCGTATAACGTTTTAAAAAGGGCCATCATCCTCTGGCTCTGAAAATGCTGAACAAGTAAGCGGCACTCTCTTGTGAGGTGCTCAAATGGTTAATAGGTATTCACGTGAGCAAAGATGCGTCACCTGCGCATCTTCACAAAGTAGGCAACAGGGCGAAGAATGAGGGATGCATATTTCCTCAAAAGCAACAATGCTGTGGTCTGTTTGGCAGTGCATAATTCACATCACATAAGGAATGCGTTATATACAGCAATGAAGTCAATTTAACAGCATGTGATGTCTGTTGATTATTTTTTGGTATAAAAACACATTTCCCCTTCTATATCATAACATATTAATTTTAACAGCAATGAACGATAGCATTTATTTAGTAAGCTATAAAAAAGTAATCTATCACGCTCTACAGACGGTTGGTTGTCTTACCTGTAAATAATGAATTGTCTGATGATAAACATTGAAAAAACTTTCAAAGCGTCAGCCTAAATATTGATTTATATTGCAAGGTAATTCAATCGCTAGCGTTGTTGAGTGATTGTAAATTCCCATATTGAATTCATTATTTCTTATCAATTTAGATGGAGACTTAAAACTCCATCTCCAATTTGTTCAGTTTCAGACAGACTCCAGACAGTCTCAAAACAGTTACGTGCCTTTCTGTGTTGCGCGTGCACGACCCGCGCAAAAAAAAATGAGCAACACTTCAGACTGACAGCCAAAGAGCCAATGGCATTTGTGAATCTGAACCTGGCATCCAATGACAAAGGCCGTAATGATAACCCTCGTGCTCGCATGCTGGGGTTGAAATGAATCATTCGGCTGGGCTACGTTAAACTGTGTCAAGCTTGAACTTGAAAATAGAATTGGGAGAACTCTCAAAACACTTGACTAGCCCATCTATTGTGAAATAAAGTGCATTGTGGATATGTTAGTGTAGCACACCTATTCTGGATGAATCCTCAACTGAATTAATGCACAATTTAAGTAATTATTTGAATGTATATTACATTACAGCACATTTTACATGCAATAAGTGAGCAAAATGCCAGCAGACAGACAGTTATCAATTCTGTAACATCCTTTCACAGAGGCTACAGTTTATCATGAAATGTAACATTTTTATTCTTGACAATCCCAATAGAGTGCGTCCCAGGACATCTAGACCCTATATGGTAATTGACCATGAAGAAAAATTGGTGGAACTTGCTTTAACTCGTAACACATATTCTTGGGGTAGTGGAATAAGTTTAAAATGTTGTATTTAAGCCAAGCAGTTAAATATAGTCAAACTTAAATTTAGTAAAATAATTGGTCTTATTACTTTGATATTGTAGTTTATCAACCTTATTACTTTGGATTGTGGGACAGATATATCACATATTTCATCTCAAATAACTATACTCAGACTAGCCTAGTACACTTTTATACACTCTCCTACTAGAATACCACAGTGTGTGCCAACTGTAATAATAGAGTACAAACGACAAGGAAGCATTGTTGAAGTTTAAAATAAATTAAACTACTTTATTTTATCCCAAGTGTTTATCCCTTACTTCAACCATACATCAATTTCTTAATTAAATAATAAAGCTGTTAAAATAAAGTTATTACTGGATAGATACATAGGATAGATAAATAAATATATAGATAAAGAGAATAACATATTTTTGCTGAAAAACCAACACGTGAAAATCGAACTCCCGTGTGGAATTCCTTTTTCACGTGTGAAAAACTGTTGAAATGTTGCATCCCCACGCTGTCACATTTATTTCAGATTGAGATAATGTTTTCACATGTGCTCAAATGTGTAATTGAATGGTATCACAGAGATCTTGCTTTCCCGTGTCACCACATTTATTTCACATGAGATTATGTTTTCACCTGTGTACTTTCATGCTATCACGTGTTGCTTTTACATGTTGCCACACATGTATCACATTCTCTTCACATAAGATCACATGTGATCACATGTGAAGTTGGTGTGTTTTTTCTGTAAGGTAAACAACCAATGTTTATTTATTAAGTATAAATGCTTAGGTTTGCTTGTTTGAAACAGGTTCATAGCAAAAGACAAATGTCTTCTTAGGTCTCTGTTACTTCCACTGGATGGCTCACTCGCTTCCTACAATACTATGGTGTTGTCACAGACTTTAGAAGCTGTTACCGAGTTCACAATTGACCAAAAACAATGACAAGGGAGGTCAGATTCATTGTGCTTGGACCCCCCATCTGAAACTCCAATCACATGAAACCAACTGAAAACAAAATAGATTATTGCAGTGCCATTATTGCAGTGCCATAACTTTAAGGGGTGCCAGAGACAGAAGGGGGTGACAGAGAAGGAGAGGAAGCTAGACATCCCACTTCATTTTTTCTTGAACAATAAAAATGAATTAAGCAGACCAGATCCAGCTGCTATTACATTGGTGCCTATGGGAGAGCCACCCTGTCAGGCAGACCAGCACTTACCCCCCTCCAATCCCCTCCCAATGGTAAATGACCTGAGTAAGACATCTTCATTTTAGCTACCATCTTTTGGGTGCTTTTATACATTTTTACATGTTCACCACTACTCATGGTTCCCTGGGAAACAAGGACCAAAACTAAGGTTTATATCCTGTCACACGTAGGCCTATATTACAAGTTGATTGTCATTTTCAGGGGATCAGAGTAGACAGAGTATAGGCTGGATACTATATCCTTTGGATTTTAAAGGTCTTATGTGTGTGTTATTTCACACTCTAAAGTGTTTCTGATAATATCACAACATGCACAAGTAGAATGCTCTGTTATATAGATAATTTCATGTACAGTACCAGTCAAAAGTTTGGATACACCTACTCATTGAAGGGTTTTTCTTTATTTTTAGTATTTTCTACATTGTAGAATAATAGTGAAGACATCAAAACTATGAAATAACACATATGGAATTATGTAGTAACCAAGAAAGTGTTAAACAAATCAAAATATATTTTATATTTGAGATTCTTCATAGAGACTCTTTGCCTTGATGACAGCTTTGCACACTCTTGGCATTCTCTCAACTAGCTTCAGGAGGTAGTCACCTGGAATGCATTTCAATTAACAGGTGTGCCTTGTTGAAAGTTAATTTGTGGAATATCTTCCCTTCTTAATGGGTTTGAGCCAATCAATTGTGTTGTGACAAGGTAGGGGTAGTATACAGAAGATAGCCATATTTGGTAAAAGACCAAGTCCATATTATGGCAAGAACAGCTCAAATAAGCAAAGAGAAATGACAGTACATCATTAATTTAAGACATGAAGGTCAGTCAATACGGAACATTTCAAGAACTTTGAATGTTTCTTCAAGTGCGGTCGCAAAAACCATCAGGCTCTATGATGAAACTGGCACTCATAAGGACCGCCACAGGAAAGGAAGACCCAGAGTCACTTCTGCCTTTGAATCTCAAATATAAAATATATTTTGATTTGTTTACACTTTTTTTGGTTACTACATGATTCTATATGTGTTATTTCATAGTGTTGATGTCTTAACTATTATTCTACAAAGTAGAAAATAGTCCAAATAAAGAAAAACCCTTGAATGAATAGGTGTGTCCAAACTTTTGACTGGTACTCTACATGTTTCGTTGCAATACTATAGGGCTTTCTCGGGATAGTTTGCATTGTTGTAATAATGATTCATTATTTGCACATACAAATGGCTTACACACAAAAACAAAGAAGACGAGGTTGAGGCTTTGTCAAGTGAATCTACACAAGGCAAATTGACAGATTTGCTGTGGGAAGAACTTTTCTCCGTTAACTGAAAATGATAAATTATTGTCGCCTTTGGCTTTGCACCCTCGCATTGTTATGGAAAACCGCTGGATTTGGAAAAGGGCACAGAATCATTCAGGGCGCCGTAATAGAATGTGACAGCTCCCTTTGGCACTTGCTATTGGAAATAACCCAAAATTCTTGGGAAAGACAATCAGGATCGAGGGATGAGTGTATGCAACCTCTCATCATTTAGTTAGGGGAGTAAAACATCACGCAGCATCTTAAAAGCAGCTGTGTTCAGTTGTTAATATTTCTTAAGATGGTATCCCCATTATGAATATTAATATGCACAGCAATAACGTTGATCATGATTAAAGTACTTATTAGTTATGATGGCATGGTTGTTTTGTGTGTAAAATGTATGTTGTGCAAGATAATTGTCTTATTTTCTGAAACATATCTCATCTATAATCTTTTCAATTCATGTTTTTACAGTTGTGCCTTTACCATAATTGGTTACATGTTAGTACTGATAGCTAATGTTGTTCTGTGTTCATTGTACACTGGACATTGGACACACATTTGGAGTATCCTTGACAAGCCCCAAGGGTTTAATTATTCACTGCTTGAGGATTTCCTTTTGTACTTGCATGCATAAAGGCTTGTCTTTATTTACAGACACTATTGGTGAGATATAGTTTTAAAAAATGTGTGTCAGATGTTAAGCCTACTTGCCAAACACCAAAATAAATGGCATGCCATGCTAAGGGAGGCCATTGACAGTCATGGAGAAATAGGGAAAAGGCTGTATGCTTTATCAATACACCACTCCACACGAAAGCAGGAAAACATTCACCAGCTCAACATCTTATCCTCCCAATCCCCACAGTCCATTATAATTCACAGACTGTCTTTCACCAGGAAAGTCCCTTTACGCCTTCTCAAATTAAAAATCTCACGGCTGATCCCCTCCATCGCTCTGGCTTTCAGATATTGACCTTGTGGTGCTACAAAATGGCCTCTTCCTCACTGCGGGACCCCATAATAAGCCAATACAATGAGGCTTCACTTCACTGCTCACCTCTCTTTGGTGTCTCTAGGGGTCTTTGTTGACGTTTGTCAGCCCTAGAGGAATTTGGGGGTTAGACTTTAGCAGTAGCTGGGTCATTCCACGAAAATAGTGACTTTTGCATCTCTTTGATATTTTAAGTAGAAATCGTGCACCAACATTGCATTTTAAAAACATGATATATTAAATGAAGTGCCCTTTAATAAAGACCACGTGTATAATTCAATAAATATGCTTTTCATATTTATTCATGTTTTTAATTTGAAAAAAGTTTTGCTAAAGTGCCAAAATGTATTATTTTGACATGTCCCTCTGTGCACCCTCTGTCAATTCAAGGAACATTTTAACCAACTTAACTCCAGATTTTCTGTAAGTTTTCACCATCATTGTAAAGCCCTAGTAATTTTGTTAAGGTCAACCCTGTTAGGTGAACTGAACTCTTGATTGAAAATGGTGAAATGATTCCTTTTTAAATATATTTTTCAAAAGAAACATTGAACATTAATAGTCAAATCACAGTCTAATAAAGGCAAGTGATCTGATTTGATTCATTTTGGCAATTTTCTGGTGCTTGTGGTGGAATACCGAGTGGGACAAGCATAACATGTCGACCTTGTTACCCATAGATAGACAGGCTAGAAATGTTTAACAGTGAAACAAATTGTGAAGCTTGCATTCAATTGCCACTCCCTGTTGCACACAACAAATGTCCATTCCCCCTGTCACAAGGGGATTTATGGCTGATTTAAGAGGAAATCGTGGACCCTGTTGCGGTCAACCTTGATAAGTCAACCCTGTTGCATTATTTGGCACTTAATAGGCACTTACTATAGTCATGTTTTTACTTAACCTCTTGAGATGGGAAAACTTGTTTTTTATTAAGATGAACATGTGCTCTTTATGACTAACTAGGTGAAATCCCCCTCCAAAATGGACCAAGTTACACCTCTCAAAAGGCACTAAATTGGTGAAACGACCCAGCTACAAAGTCTGGCTGAAGAGTCAGACAGACAACTACTTGGATTCCTTCTTCAGAGCTTAATAGACCCCAGAATTTAGAATGGAAACCTTTGTAACGTTAACTGAACAAGGCTTTGGTCCAAAAAAAAAAAAAATCTAAGGATGGACTTGAATCACTACAATAAGATTAACTCCATTTCTGGAATTGCATAATGACTAGACCTCAATGTAAATTGCATGTGTTTATCTAGAGACATCAAGTAAAATACAATCTATTTACATTGGTCATGTTTACACCAGTCAGTTACTGTACTAAATTATTTGGATCTGAGAGTGATTGATAGCCTCAAGTTATTCCCAAGGGACTGAGTCCTTTGTTTCAAGGATACTTCATGTTTTATTCACAATTCCACTCCAGCATCATTGTGACAAAACCCATTATCCTCAAATCATTTCTGTGACATTTCCCCTCTCTTAATTCCTATAGCTGCCAGTGAGACTGATAAACATTGTCTGTTTCCTATCCAAATCACAATCCCAGAGGAATCTCTATGCAGTCAGACCACAAATTAAATTGATGCGATGCTTCAACGCAGCACAGCACTAAGCTTGATACAGAAAATAAGACAAGAGCGATGGTGCTACTACATGATTTTGACGAGAAAGCATATTAATCCGTCACAATAATGCAACCAAGCAATAGTGACACCTTATAGCATTGAAAAAAATATATTCAATATGTATGTTGGAAAACTGAAAGGTGCCATATCTTTGCTAGAAAAACAATATTTTTGAAGAATGGGTAATTGGGTTAGTAAAGTAAGGTGGGGTAAACAGCCCCCCATAGTAACTGTCCCTCCCCCTTCTGAGGTAAATTGATCTAATATTTTGTCATTTAGAAAAAGTTATAAACTTAATATAATTAAGTTAGATCTATAATCATTGTATATACAATTGAAGTCAGAAGTTTACATACACCTTAGCCAAATACATTTAAACTCAGTCCTTCACAATTCCTGACATTTAATCCTAGTAAAATTCCCTGTCTTAGGTCAGTTAGAATCACCACCTTTATTTTAAGAATGTGAAATTTCAGAATAATAGTACAGAGAATGATTTATTTCAGCTTTTATTTCTTTCATCACATTCCCAGTGGGTCAGAAGTTTACATACACTCAATTAGTATTTGGTAGCATTGCCTTTCAATTGTTAAACTTGGGTCAAACATTTCAGGTAGCCTTCCACAAGCTTCCCACAATAAGTTGGGTGAATTTTGGCCAATTCCTCCTGACATAGCTGGTGTAACCGAGTCAGGTTTGTAAGGCCTCCTTGCTCGCACATGCTTTTTCAGTTCTGCCCACACATTTCATATAGGATTGAGGTCAGGGTTTTGTGATGGCCATTCCAATACCTTGACTTTGTTGTCCTTAAGTTATTTTGCCACAACTTTGGAAGTATGCTTGGGGTCATTGTCCATTTGGAAGACCCATATGCGACCAAGCTTTAACTTCCTGACTGATGTCTTGAGATGTTGCATCAATATATCCACATAATTGTCCCTCCTCATGATGCCATCAATTTTGTGAAGCTCACCAATCCATCCTGCAGCAAAGCACCCCACAACATGATGCTGCCACCCCCGTGCTTCACAGTTGGGATGGTGTTCTTCAACTTGCAAGCCTCCCCCTGTTTCCTCCTAACATAACAATGGTCATTATGGCCAAACAGTTCTATTTTGTTTCATCAGACCAGAGGACATTTCTCCAAAATGTACAATCTTTGTCCCCATGTGCAGTTGCAAACCATAGTCTGGCTTTTTTTATGGCAGTTTTGGAGCAGTGGCTTCTTCCTTGCTGAGCGGCCTTTCAGGTTATGTCGACATAGGACTCGTTTTACTGTGGATATAGATACTTTTGTACCTGTTTCCTCCAGCATCTTCACAAGGCTCTTTGCTGTTGTTCTGGGAGTGATTTGCACTTTTTGCAGCAAAGTACGTTCATCTCTAGGTGGCAGAACGCATCTCCTTCCTGAGCGGTATGACGGCTGCATGGTCCCATGGTGTTTATACTTGCATACTATTGTTTGTACAGATGAACATGGTACCTTCAGGCGTTTGGAAATTGCTCCCAAGGATGAACCAGACTTGTGGAGGTCTACAATGTTTTTTCTGAGGTCTTGGATTTCTTTTGATTTTCCCATGATGTCAAGCAAAGAGGCACTGAGTTTGAAGGTAGGCCTTGAAATACATCCACACCTCCAATTGACTCAGAGGATGTCAATTAGCCTATCAGAAGCTTCTAAAACCATGACATAATTTTCTGGAATTTTCCAAGCTGTTTAAAGGCACAGTCAACTTAGTGTATGTAAACTTCTGACCCACTGGAATTGTGATACAGTGAATTATACATTAAATAATCTGTCTGTAAACAATTGTTGGAAAAATACTTGCGTCATGCATAAAGTAGATGTCCTAACCGACTTGTCATAACTATAGTTTGTTAACAAGAAATTTGTGGAGTGGTTTAAAAACGAGTTTTAATGACTCCAACCTAAGTGTATGTAAACTTCCGATTTCAACTGTATATACCATTAGGGGAGCCTGAAGATATATAATACAGTTGTTTAGAGATAACAATTGTTTATAAAGCAGTCCCATTTAAGGTGAGTGTGTTGGGGGAAATTGCCCCCCATGGGGAAACTTGTCCCCCCAGCAATCCAATGCAAATCAATGAATCCTAAATTAGCATTTTCCAAATCATGTCCAAATCCTCTACAAGTAACTTAATTGAGTTACACAGTATTTTTTTTCTACTTTAGGATGATTTGGACATGATTTGGTGCGGAAATTAGAAGAGGGACTTTACAACAAAATCTCATCATAGTGAGAATATTAATAGTGAGATGTGCAATGCCATTTTGTTAAAAAGTTTTAAAAGTGTCAACTGTAGCCACTAATTTCAATTCATAGTTTGTTTGCCTAAGCATTACCATCATCCACATACCAATTTTTTTTCCAAACTTTTCTTTTTTGTGTCAGTAATTGGACATTGTTGTTAGGGGGGCTAGTTACCACACGTTACCCAAATTACTGATATTGTATAGCTAGTGTATTGTAGGCTATATTTCATGTTTCAGTATCTCCTACTCTAGTTAAGAAAATATGTATACTTTTACAGTTTCATTCATTATGTATTAATGTAATTAGATATCGTGCATACTTATTTGGTCTCATGAACTGCATAGGTTAACCAAACGATCTAGGGTCAGTTTATCCTACACACAAATATTAAAAGGAATTAGTAGCTGGCAAAATAAACTTTATTCGGATCAGGGTTTAGGAAGGACATGATTCTATCCCAGAATGCATCAGAACATATTCACTCTGTAATGGTTATGTTCAGATTCTCTGCCGATTGTGGTAAACAACGTTAGCTTGATTTAAACGCGAAGGAGTAAACATTTCAATGTATTCTTCAATTATATAGAATTTCGCCTACACTGAGGAAACCGGCTTGCGTGATGGCGGACAGCCCCGGAGGTATGGTTACTACAATTATTTCGGTAGAGTTTTGGCTTTCTAGCTAACACGTTTGGTTTGCTAGCCAGACCAGATAGGCCTAAAAGCTAGCTTTTTGTAGCTAGCTACGATAATTAATCCATAAACACTATAGGCATCATGATACAAGTTCATTCGGTGTTGTATTTAGTTCCAAAGTTTGACTGTGCATGTTACCGTGTTATCTATAGTGTGCTGATATTTTTAGCCAACAACCGAGTGGGAAAGGCCACAGTTAGCTACCGTTAGCTAACTAACGTTGCATTGGCTAACGTTAGATAGTTCAAAGCAATGAAAATGTAGCAACAATCTAAAACAGCCTAAATATCATTAAAAGCACTAAACAATTGTTGCTTAGTAAACTGTTATAGCTAGTTGACCATTCATTCATTCATTCATTGAAACAACAGGGGTTGTCAATTGCGATATTTCGTTTCTCTAATTGATTGGCCCGAGTTTTCACATCTGGTTTCCCACATCATCATCATCATCATCATCATCATCATCATCATCATTTGCCAGTTAGAAAGCAAATACGTGCAATGTTTGTGGCCCTCAAGGACTGGGGTTGTGGACCCTGCCATCAAACAAGTTAACAGAGCCTTGTCTTTTTGTTTTCAGATGATGACTTTGAAGATTATGACAAGCCAGGTGCAGAGAGATCACGCAGGAGGAGAGGCGAAGATGATTTAGACAGGTATCTCAGCTGCTTGGTGTAACATACTGTAGCTCTCAAACTCTAGGTGGCATTCTGCCTCCTTACGGTTCTCAGCCATTCACTTCGCCCATGACTGTCTCATGGGAACTACAATCCCGACACTGTGTTTTAACGTTTAGAAACATAAAATCAAACTTTATTTGTCACATGCTCCGAATACAACAGGTGAAATGCTTACTACAAGCCTTTAACCAACAATGCAGTTCAAGAAAGAGTTAAGAAAATATTTACCAAATAATCTAAAGTAACACAAAATATCAAGGCTATATAGAGGGGGTACCGGTACCGAGTCAATATGCGGGGGTACAGGTTAGTCGAGGTAATTTGTACATGTAGGTAGGGGTAAAGTGACTATGCATAGATAATAAACAGCGAGTAGCAGCAATGTAAAAACAGATGGGGGGGGTCAATGTAAATAGTCCCGGGTGGCCATTTAATTAGTAGTATTAGTAAAGCAGTCTTATGGCTTGGGAGAAGAAGCTGTCAAGGAGGCTTTTGGTCCTAGACTTGGCGCTCCGGTGCCGCCTGCCGTGTGGTAGCAGAGAGAACAGTCTAAGACTTGGGTGACTGGAGTCTTTCACAATTTTTGGGGCTTTCCTCTGAAACCGCCTAGTATGGCAGGAAGCTTGGCCCCAGTGATGTACTGGGCTGTACGCACTACCCTCTGTAGCGTCTTAAGGTCAGGTGCTGAGCAGTTGCCATACCAGGCAATTATGCAACCGGTCAGGATGCTCTCGATGGTGCAGCTGTAGAACTTATGGATGATCAGGGGATCCATGCCAAATCTTTTCCATCTCCTGAGGGAGACTGAAAAGCCCTGTTGTTCATGACTGTCTTGATGTGTCTGGACCATGATAGTTCATTGGTGATGTGGACACCAAGGAACTTGAAACTCTCGACCCCCTCCACTACAGCCCCGTTAATGTCAATGGGAGCCTGCTCGGCCCCCCTTTTTCTATAGTCCACGATCAGCTCCTTTGTCTTGTTCACATTGAGGGACAGGTTGTTGTCTTGGCATCACACTGACCTCCCTATAGGCTGTCTCTTTGTTGTTGGTAATCAGGCCTAACACTGTTGTGTCAGCAAACTTAATGATGGTGTTTGAGTTGTGTTTGGCCATGCAGTTGTGGGTGAAAAGGGAGTACAGGAGGGGACTAAGCACGCACCCCAGAGGGGCCCCAGTGTTGCGGATCAGTGTTGCAGACGTGTTGTTGCCTACACTTACCACCTGGTGGTGGCCTGTCTGGAAGTCCAGGATCCAGTTGCGGAGGGAGGTGTTTAGTTCCATGTTCCTTAGCTTAGTGATGAGCTTTGTGGGCACCTATGGTGTTGAGCTGTAGTCAATGAACAGCATTCTCACGTAGGTTTTCCTTTTGTCCAGGTGGGAAAGGGCAGTGTGGAGTGCGATTGAGATTGCGTCATCTGTTGGGGTGGTATGTAATTTGGAGTGGGTCTAGGGTATCTGAGATGATGCTGTTGAGCCATGACCAGCCTTTCAATTCTGATGTGGGTGCTACGGGGCGGTAATCATTTAGGCAGGTTACCTTTGCTTCCTTGTGCACAGACTATGGTAGTCTGCTTGAAACATGTAGGTATTATAGACTCGGCCATGGAGTGGTTGAAAATGGCAGTGAAGACACTTGCCAGTTGGTCCACGCATGCTTTGAGTACACGTCCTGGTAAACTAAAGCAGGAAGAACCATCTGGCCCCACTGCTTTGTGAATGTTGACCTTTTTAAAGGTCTCGCTCACATCAGCTGCAGAGAGTGTTATCATACAGCCGTCCGGAACAGCTGGTGCTCTCATGCATGTTTCAGTGTTGCTTGCCTCGAAGCGAGCATAAAGGCATTTAGCTCATCTGGTAGGCTCGCTTCACTGGGCAGCTCGCGACTGGGTTTACCTTTGTAGTCCGTAATAGTTTTCAAGCACTGCCACATCTGACGATCGTCAGAGCCGGTGTAGTAGGATTCAATCTTATTGACGCTTTGCCTGTTTGATGGTTCGTCTGACGGCATGGCTGGATTTCTCATAGGCGTCCGGATTAGTGTCCCACTCCTTGAAAGCGGCTTCTCTAGCTTTTAGCTCGATGCGGATGTTGCCTCTAATCCATGGCTTCTGGTTGGGATATGTACACACGGTCACTGTGGGGACGACGTTGTCGATGCACTTATTGATGAAGCCGATTATTGTGGTGGTATACTCCTCAATGCCATTGGATGAATCCTGGAACCTATTCTAGTCTGTGCTAGCAAAAGAGTGCAGCATCCGCGTCACAGGACTATCTGATCACTTTCGTATTGAGCGAGTCACTGGCACTTCCTGCTTTAGTTTTTGCTTGTAAGCAGGAATCAGGAGGATATAATTATTGTCAGATTTGCCAAATGGAGGGCAAGGGAGAGCTTTGTATCTGCCTTTGTGTGTGGAGTAAAGGTGGTCTAGAGTTTTTCTTTTCTCCCTCTGGTTGCACATATGACATGCTGGTAGAAATGAGGTAAAACGGATTTAAGTTTGCCTGCATTAAGGTCCCCGGCCAGTAGGAGCACCACTTATGGATGAGCATTTTCTTGTTTGCTTATGGCCTTACACAGCCCGTTGAGTGCGGTCTTTGTGCCAGCTTCGGTTTGTGGTGGTAAATAGACGGCTACGATTAATATAGATTTGAACTCTCTTGGTAGATAGTGTGGTCTACAGCTTACATAAGATACTCTACCTCAGGTGAGCATTACCTCAAGACTTTAATATTAGACATCGCGCACCAGCTGTTATTGACAAATACACAATCTTACAAGATGTAGCTTCTGTCCTGCCGATGGTTGGGAAATCCCGCCAGCTCTGTTATCCGTGTTGTCGTTCAGCCACGACTCTGTGAAATTGGTAGGATCGTCTTGATCGTTTATCATCCATTTTGTTTTCCAATGATTGCATGTTGGCCAATATAACGGATGGTAGTGGGGGTTTACTCACTCTCCTACGAATTCTTAGAAGGCAGCCCAACCTCCGCTCTCTTTTTCTATGTCTTTTCTTCTCACAAATGACAGAGATTTGGGCCTGTTCCCGGGGAAAGCAGTATTTCCTTCGCTTTGGACTCGTTAAATAAAAAATCTTTGTCCAGTTCGAGGTGAGTAATCGCTGTTCTGATGTCCAGAAGTTATTTTCGGTCATACGAGATGGTAGCAGCAACGATATGTACAAAAATAATAGCACACTTGGTTAGTAGCCCGTAAAACGGCAGCCATCCACTCCTGCGACATTCTCAACTATTAAGAATCATTGCTTGCGTTACTGCCTTTATCTTTCATCAGAGAGAAAGAATACTTAAATAAAATGAAATATACACTTACTGTAGCAGTTTTGCACAGATCCATACAGCTATGGGTGCCTCCATCCGATGAAAATACATTTCTACACTTCCCGAGTTACACTTACCCACAGGTGTTCGGAACATGCTAGATAGCTAATTAGCACTGGTGGTCGCCTCCTGTCTTCCTTCTGTTTTCCGTAAACAAGCTTTGTATGATGGAGATATGGCCGTGTGGGAACACTAACCTACATAAGGGATGCCGATGGCATTTCCCGTATGATTGATGAGGATCTCCATATTCCAAATATACTGTCCCTTACTAGACGTCCGCAAATGTTTTTAAAATAGGCCGACGGCCTCAGGCCATGCCCCTAGATAGCTAATTAGCACAGGTGGTCGCCTCCTGTCTTCCTTCTGTTTTCCGTAAACAAGCTTTGTAAGATGGAGATATGGCCATGTGGGAACACTAACCCTATAAAAGTGTGTCAATTTAACTTTAAAAAAAAAGGATTTCCAACAGATATGAAAGAAGGTCCTTAAGCTTCCAATACCGAACATCAGGCGATGGGTGTTAATATTCAGAACTAGCGTCGGGGGCTCTAGACAACACTTCCCCATGCAGAAGTCGCCTTCGTCCAATGACTCTTATGTTTAATGGAACTGAGAGTCATGATCAAGGGCTAGGTGTAACATGACCGTTTTAAACTTTTTTGCAAGTTTGCATGCTTTTTCCCTTTACTGCACTCAGTTTTGGGCTTGTCCTCTGACATTAGGCTATACTAGTACAGTAGTACTCCAACTGTGAAGCCCATAACTCATGCACAAAATATAGGCCTAAAATAGATTTTAGGCAGAGACTTTCTCTTGCGGAGACTTTGTCACAACGTGTGTTCATGAATGGAGCTTGGCGATTATATACAAAAAGGATACTGTTGTAATTTAGACTAAACAATTTTCACAACACTAAGAAACAATATGACTATAATGATCTTATGCTCTGAATATGATGTAGGTTTTTATGAGAGAACCTGGTAAGAGAGTATTTGAGGTGGTACATTTTGAAGTGCTTTCTCCTGTTTGGGACCAACTGAACATGACCCAGGAACGATACAGTGACTGCAGCCTATGAGAACAACATTTCTATCGCTACTATACGGGCCTTGCAGAGTCAGGCCTAGTGTAAATATTGTGGAACATAGGAATCTGCTTATCGTAAACATGCCGTGTAAGAATGTAGCCTATTGCCCGGCCTTGCTCATGAGAAAAATAATTTAGGCTTCATTAAATAATCTTGTCTAGACTAGCTGTAGACATCCGTGGAGAGTAGACCAATACCTAGCTTTGTAAACCGAGTCAGCGTAGCTCCTTTTATCTGGCTAACTTGGTTGATCTCTTCTCTTAAAGTGATCTTGAGAGTGATTTACTGGAGGAGGATTGGCTGACAGCCAAAAAGGTAAGACAAAGAACTCTCCCTGGCTTCTGTTTGTGATTCATAGATGCCTCTGCCATGCTAACCTATTATGCATGCCGTTATTAATGTAGCCTACCAGCTGTAGGATTGGTGAAATAGCCTAGATCCCATAGACTTCACAGTGACGTGGGATTTTGCAGTAGTCTTTTGAAAGGGGGCTCCAACACAGGGGCGTTTATTGATGTGAACCAGGAGGAAGTACAGTGGGCAAAATAAAGTATCTTAACCTGCCCAGATTGCCTTCACCACATGGGAATAAAGCATACTTTTGGACTGGAGGAGACCCCCCCACATGTTTATTTAAACTCACAATTTTATTGATTCAAATATTGACTTAATCTGTTAGATTACCAATCCGATTTGAACATGCGTAGGCCTGCACATTCAATCATAATGTAACTTTTGGTTGATATTCGGGGAGTTGTGTTATAGTCGACCTTGCCATTTTAAAGCCTGGGCTTGCAAGGAATAAACAACATGAGCTAAAACATACTGATCCGTTTCTGGCTTGTTTTTCTTGTTTTTTTAGGATCCCTCAGAAGTGTCAGATGAGGAATTGAACGATGACCTTCTACAAAGCGATGAAGAAGATCAAAACATGTAAGTAAATTGTATCCACGTTGTCTGATCATGCTATGTGCGTTTCCATACTTAGTCTTTAGACACTTGATGTGCCAATTTTTGAGCTACAGTGTCCTTTGTTTATAATTGTTTTTTTTTTGCCTTTCAGCGGCCAGGGCGTTAGCCTCAATGCTACTCTATGCGAATTTGACCAGCAGGTGAACCCCATAGACTACCCAGAAAAAGGAGATATAGAGGGGGGCTACCAGCAGGAGGGGGGAGAGTACATGGACGAGTACAGCCTGCTCAATGACATGGAGATACCAGACGGCCAAATGGAATACTCAGGAGAACAGGCTGGGGGCGACGGAGTGTTAGACATTCAAATCAATGAGCCTCTAGACGATGAATTTCAAGTGAGTCCTCATCTCGCCTCTTTCTATTTTACTCCATTACATCTTGAAACGATAACTTACATTTATTTCCCTGTCTCAGGTTTTAAAGGGCATGTATCAAATATATTCAGGGGATGTGCGTTGGATAGGGGTTGAAGGTGTGTATGGGGGGATTCATTATCACTCTCTGCCAGTTGATTTCTCCTTTTGTTGACAAAGTTGGTGTTGACATCTTGTTTGGCAGTAGGTAGGTAATGCTCTGTGGTCTGTCGGCTGTGACGCCTGGTGCCATTGAGCCCTGTATATTTGTCTGGCTAAGGCCACTTTGTGCGAGGAAGACGCGCTGCCAATCGGCCGAGGTTAACGCTTTTGTATCGGGCGCTCGACTCTGATAAAGTCGCACGTTGATGGAAAGATTATTGACCTTCCTAAGGACAACATACAGTCCTGAAGTGTGATGAAATGATTGATGCGATTTCCTCTAGTTATTTCCCAAACCCCTAAGACAAGAGTGAAGAGGGGAAAAGATAAGACTAGATCCATGTGACGTCTGTTATAGTCCTATTTCCTAAGGTGTGATGCCTGACAAAAGCATTCACTTTTTTTTTTACACACTGAAGATAAAACCTTTGATATTCTAAGTAGGGTTGCACGGTTCTACTTCATACTTTGAAAAACCCCAGTGAGTACGCAGAGCACGTTTGTGTGTAATAACTATGTTTACAAGGTCACTCAACTGCCCGGGCTTAAATACTTCTGTTTGCGGTGGTATTCGGAGGTAACATGTGGAACAGTTTTAAAGGATTAATTCCTTTCTGTTCCCTCGCTACAGTCTGTCCGTCTATCCTTCTGCTGCAACAGGTATTTGTCTGCAATATTATTATGTTTTGGGTTGGCAGGTTAATGGTGCAGAACACCAAACACTGTCCTGCAACCTACACACTGACCTCATTTGACAGTCATGAATCACCTAGTGGCTTCTCACTGGAAGTATGTTTTGAAATGAGTGTAATTACGTGAGTTGTGACCACATGGTATATCAAGTACACGTTGGAGAGCCAACACTTTTTTATTATTAACGGAATTATCATATAACTGGAATCCTGGGTTTCGGCACCGTGAAACTGTAGTCGGCTTCCTGTGTGGGATGTGAACTTGGGCCATTAGTGGGCCATTAAAGCAGTAGCTAGCGTGATGATATTTTCACCATCACTGATCCAGAGGTCGTTTCTATCTCCCCCCCACATTTCTGTATATCATGTCAAACATTTACATCTCATAGAATTTCAAATGCCGTCAGGAATTGGTAACAAAGCCTTCTCCCACTGTTATGTTAATTCAAGAGGCTCCCCCTTTCTAACCCCCCCATAACAGTTCAATGTTTTCTCCTTTTATGCTCGCTGTTAATATTTTCATTAAAAGGAAACGCGGCAGTATTTTTGGTTCAAGCGTTATTCCTTTCACATTTCCATGGGGATAAAGTTAGGCTAAACCCACACAGGCTGTAATCTCAGGCCAGTGTTAATATCCTGCTAGCATTGATAGTAAATATGAGCCATAATAGGATGGTAGAATGTACAATACATCTATGACACTTAGCCTATTTTGAATATTGACTCTGGATCTCTCTACTTGTTGTTGTAGGCGGATGATTACTCACCAAGCTATGGAGGTGGAGAAAAGCAGGAGGAGCAGGCAGCGCAACAGGAAGCCCCAGAGGAGGAGGAGGTCTCTCAGCTCGCAGACACAGAGGTAGGAACAGAACGGGTCTCCTTCACTCACTGGATGCGTCCTAAATGGCACCCTCTTCCCTCTATATTCCCTATACAGAACTTTACATTTTAGCCAGTTGTCCTTTGGACGAGTAGGACTTTTTAATATTTTTTATTTCTAACTTGTCCAAAAGCTCAAGTTGCTTGTCCCCCAAAATAATTTGTGGTCTGTAACACCATTTTTTGTAACACCATTATATGATGCGAGAAACCACTTTACAAAATAAAATGCGTTACTATCTTTTTTACCATAGAGAAACAGAGAAAAATGTAGGTTACACTATTGGATTCTTATATTCAAACTCGTCTCAAAATAAAACACTGCCCCTTTAAGGCTCTCCTGGAGGGGACCCCCAAAAATATGTCTACGAATTCATACAATTACTGCACATAAACTCAGCAAATAAAGAAACATCCTCTCACTGTCAACTGTGTTTATTTTAAGCAAACTTAACATGTGTAAATATTTGTATGAACATAACCAAATTCAACAACTGAGACCTAAACTGAACAAGTTCCACAGACATGTGACTAACAGAAATTGAATAATCTGTCCCTGGACAAAGGGGGATTCAAAATCAAAAGTAACTGTCAGTATCTGGTGTGGCCACCAGCTGCTTTAAGTACTGCAGTGCTCTCCTCCTCATGGGCTGCACTAGATTTGCCAGTTCTTGCTGTGAGATGTTACCCCACTCTTCCACCAAGGCACCTGCAAGTTCCTGGACATTTCTGGGGGGGAATGGCCCTAGCCCTCACCCTCTGATCCAACAGGTCCCAGACGTGCTCAATGGGATTGAGATCCGGGCTCTTCGCTGGCCATGGCAGACCACTGACATTCATGTCTTGCAGGAAATCACTCACAGAACGACAATGCCACCAGCCATACTGCTCATGCTGGAGGGTCATGTCAAGACGACCCTGCGGGTAGGGTACCACATGAGGGAGGAGGATGTCTTGCCTGAAACGCACAGAGTTGAGTTTGCCTGCAATGACAACAAGCTCAGTCCGATAATGCTGTGACACACCGCCCCAGACCATGACGGACCCTCCACCTCCAAAACGATTCCGCTCCAGAGTACAGGCCTCGGTGTAATGCTCATTGCTTTGACGGTAAATGCGAATCTGACCATCACCCCTGGTGAGACACAACCGCGACTCGTCAGTGAAGAGCACTTTTTGCCAGTCCTGCCTGGTCCAGCGACGGTGGGTTTGTGCCCATAGGCGACATTGTTGCCGGCGATGTCTGGTGAGGACCTCACAGTACAGGCATTGCAATTCATTGCCCTAGCCACATCTGCAGTCCTCATGCCTCCTTGCAGCATGCCTAAGGCACGTTCACGCAGATGAGCAGGGACCCTGGGCATCTTTCTTTTGGTATTTTTCAGAGTCAGTAGAAAGGCTTCTTTAGTGTCCTAAGTTTTCATAACTGTGACCTTAATTGCCTACCGTCTGTAAGCTGTTTGTGTCTTAACTACAGTTCCACAGGTGTATGTTCAGTAATTGTTTATGGTTCATTGAACAAGCATGGGAAATGGTGTTTAAACCCTTTACAATGAAGATCTGTGAAGTTATTTAGATTTTTACGAATTCTTTGAAAGACAGGGTCCTGAAAAAGGGATGTTCTTTTTTCTGCTGAGTTTATGTGAAAAAATATCAATGATGCTGATGCAACAGATCAGACCCAAGTTTTATTTATTCATATTATAAGCTCAACAATACACATATGGCTGTAAGCTTGGCGAATGTTCCAACATGCAATTAGCGGGAACGCACTTATCAAAAGTGCACCGCACGCATGAGTGGTTTCATGTGACAGAGATGAAAATATCTGTTCGAAATTAATAGGAGAGACCTAAAGATGCATCAATTAGTGTTGTTTACTGATATGACAAGGATTATGCCTTTGGCTGCTGGACAATAAAATGTTGATTTGAAAACTAATATGGCATGGGAAAAATGCTAGTTTCAATGGCATATTAAGTGTTTTATAAAATAATTCCCTCAATTTCTATGGTCATATTTTGGCTAGACTACTTTGAAACAATGTACAGTGCCTTCCAGAAAGTATTCATTCCCCTTGTCTTATCCCACATTTTGTTGTTACAGCTTGGATTAAAAAATAAATGAAACATCCATCTACACACACTACCCCATAATGACACTGTGAAACATTTTTGTATAATTTACATAAGTATTCACACAAGTCTTTAAGAGCTTTGCACACCTGGATTGTCTAATATTTGCCCATTATTTTCAAAATTATTCAATATTTGTCATTGTTTGTTCGTTTTCAATCCTTGCCATAGATTTTCTTGTAGATTTAAGTCAAACTGATAATCGACCACATTCACTGTCTTCTGTAAGCAACTGCAGTGTAGATTTGGTCTTGTGTTTTAGGTTATTGTTCTGCTGAAAGGTGAATTCATTTTCCAGGTTCTGGTGGAAAGCAGACTGAACCAATTTGTTTTGCCTGTGCTTAGCTCTATAACATTTCTTTTGTTATCCTGAAATTCCCAAGTCCTTAACAATTACAAGCATACCCCATAACATGATGCAGCCACCACTATGCTTGAAAATATGGCGTGGTACTCCGTTACGTTTGGGGCAGATCCAACAACACACATAACACTTTGTATTTAGGACAAAAAGTGAATTGCTTTGCCACATTTTTAGCAGTATTACTTTAGTACCTTGTTTCAAAGAGGATGCATATTTTGGAAAAATGTTATTATGTATAGGCTTCCTCCTTTTCACGCTCTAGCTTAGTGTTGTGGAGTAACTACAATGTTGATCCACCCTCAGTTTTCTCCTATCACAGTCATTAAACTGTTTTAAAGTCACCATTGGTCTCGTGATGAAATCGTTGAGTGGTTTACTTCCTCTCCGGAAGTAAAGGATGCCTGTATCTTAGGAAGGACCCCTGTATCTTTTGTAGTGACTGGGTAATGTTCATTAGGGATAGCGGGACGCCTATCTGCTTGGATTTTCTTCTGATTTTCGCCTGCCGTATCAGTTCTGTTAGTCTCAGACATTATCTTAACAGTTTTAGAAACTTCAAAGTGTTTTCTATCCAATACTACCAATTCTAAGCATATCCTGGCTTCTGGGCCTGAGTAACAGGTAGTTTACTTTGGGAACGTCAATCAGGCGGAAATTCAGGCCCTATCCCAGGTTTTAAGCCATTATTGTACACAGTGAGTCCATGCAATGTATTATGTAAGTTGTTCAGCAAATTGTTACTCCTGAAATGATTACGTCTTGCCATAACAAACAGGTTGAATACTTATTGACTCAAGACATTTCAGCTTTTTATTTGTAATAATGTAAAAAAATAAAATAATAATAATCCACTTTGGGTTAATGTGTGTCGGCCAGTGACAAAAACATTTTATATTCAGGCTGTAACACAACTAAATGTGGAAAAAGTCGAGGGGTGTGAATACTTTCTGAAGAAAGACGTGCCTCATAAACTGGACAGTTTTAAAACAATTAAGTTTATTGTTGAATCATTTTCTAAATGCGGACCGCCTCCGCTCAGATTCAAGGTGGGTGATATGTGGTGCGCAACAGGCACTGTCCTTCACTCTCTGGTCTTGTGACCATTTAGATGTTAATTATCCTTCATTATATTTGTCAAACATGATTATTTATGTACATGGAAAAATAGATTTTAATATTATTTCAATGTTTGCATCTCTGATCCAATTATTGGCTTCTCCTATATATATATATATATATATATATAAATATAATAAAAAATCTGTATTCTTGTCCGACTATTTAATCTTGTACCTGGACAAGAGGACAAGCGTTAATGTTGATCCCTGTTATAATGCACAACTAAGAGACTCTGGTCAAAAGTAGTGCACTATATAGGGAATAGGGTGCCATTTGGGTCACAGACACTGACCAATAAGTCAAAGCCCCTCTCTCTCCGATGCCTCTTTGGCTGCAATTCTGCTATGGACAATGTATAATTTATACTAATGTTTGTAGCTTATTCTATACTTTAGACTTACGTCTTTTGTGAAGTACTGTGAAATCTGATAATGTGCCAGATGTTCAAGTAAGACATGGTTGCAGTTTATAGGCCTGCAAGAACACTATCCATATGCTGTACAGGTAACTGCCAAAAAAAGGAACCACCAACATAGTGTCTTAACAGCTCGTTGGGCCAGAACCACTTCAGTGCACCTTGGCATAGATTGTCTGGAATTCTATTGGAGGGATACGATTAGTGTTGTGTGGTGTATTTAAAAAATAAAATAAAATAAATACATTTTTCCTTTATGCACAGTCAGTTAAGAACACATTCTTATTTTCAATGATGGCCTAGGAACAGTGGGTTAACTGCCTTGTTTAGGGGCAGAACGAAATTTTTACCTACCTACCGATCTTGCAACCTTTCGGTTACTAGTCCAACTCCCTAACCACTAGGCTACTTGCTGCCCCGGTATCACGGTACCAAAATGTCATAATACTTTTGACACTAATATATTGTTTTATACCGTAGTACCGTTTCATATGATACTGCCATATTTTTCATTCCTACTGATCTAAAGATCCTGCTGGTGCATGTTTATAAATTCAGTTGAATTCAAGCAATAGCCACTAGTCTCTTGTATGCGCAGGGCCATTAATATCCACTTCACTCATGTGCATATCACGTGTGGCAGCTGTTATCAGTCCTGTAATCATTCCTCACTCACCTGCTTCTCTCTGTCTGCTCTTCATGCGCATCTATTCCTCCATCAGCTTTTAAAATATACACTGAACAAAAATATAAACGCAGATTTGACTGAGATCCAATTCATATAAGGAAATCAGTGGATTAGTCCCTAATTTATGGATTTCACATGACTGGGAATACAGATATGCATCTGGTCATAGGTACCTTTTTAAAAATAAGGTAGGGGCGTGGATCAGAACCAGTCAGTATCTGGTGTGACCACCATTTGTATTTTGCAATGCCCCACGTCTCCTTCACATAGAGTTGATCAGGCTGTTTTGATTGGCCTGTGAAATGTTGTCCCACTCCTCTTCAATGGCTGTGCGAAGTTGCTGGATATTGGCAGAAGTGGAACACTGTCGTATATGTCGATCCAGAGCATCCTAATCATGCTCATTGGGCAAGTATGTAGGCCGTCGAAGAACTGGGACAATTTCAGCTTCCAGGAATTGTGTACAGATCCTTGTGACATAGGGCTGTGCATTATCATGCTGAGAGGTGATGGCGGCAGATGAATGGAACAATGGTCCTCAGGATCTCCTCATCACGGTATTTCTGTGCATTCAAATTGCCATCGATAAAATGCAATTGTGTTCGTTGTCCATAGCTTATGCCTGCCCATACCATAACTCCATCACCACCATAGGGAACTCTGTTCACAACATCCTTGAAGAGCACACTTCTCCAGTGGCCATCGAAGGTGAGTGTTTGCCCAATGAAGTCATTTATGACCCCAAACTGCAGTCGTCGAGCACACAGTTGAGCTTCCCTGAGACAGTTTCTGACAGTTTGCATAAATTCTTTGTTTGAAGACCCACAGTTTCATCAGCTGTTCGGGTGGCTAGTCTCAGACGATCCCGCAGGTGAAGAAGCTGGATGTGGAGGTCCTGGGATGGCGTGGTTACTTGTGGTCTGTTGTTGGATGTACTGCCAATTTCTCTAAAAAGATTGTGGTGGCAGCTTATGGTAGAGAAATTAACATTAAATTCTCTGGCACAGCTATGGTGGACATTCCTACAGTCAGCATGCCAATTGCACGCTCCCTCAACTTGAGACATCTGTGGCATTGTTGTGACAAAACTGCATGTTTTAGAGGGCTTTTTATTGTCCCCGGCATAAAGTACACCTGTGTAATGATCATGACGTTTAATCAGCTTCTTGATATGCCACATCTGTCAGGTGGATGGATTATCTTTATGCACAAAATTTGAGAGGGATGCTTTGTGTGCTTATGAAATCTTTCTGGGATCTTTTATTTTAGCTCATGAAACATGGAACTGACAAGGTTGTTAGATTTGTACATTTGTTACATTGGAGCAGAGCGCACAGCCAGCGATGTTGATCCATTGTATCATTTCATCACCTGTTATAAGCAAGAGCAAAGGTCAGTCTGAGTAGACTTTGCAAGATCACCTTCATGCGGCCTCTGAGTGCCAGAGGGAAAAATGGACAGCCATGTTTGCAGCTTTACAGCAAAGAAAACTAGCATAAACAGTATGACCCATATTACCAGAGGCCTTTTTTTATCGGGATATGCGTGCATTTAAAATCATTTCACAAACCATGTCGTGTCCCATTTTTTAAAACTAATCCCCGGTCGCTGATTATTGGTTTGATAACAAATTACGTTTTTCGGTCATGTTACCTAGCTAGCTAACAACCTGTTAACTTGACAGTAGGTTTGGGCAAATTTCTTTGGCACAGGAAGAAAGGAAAAGGGTCTGCTACTCATGATGCGCTTCAAAGGTAGGATTCATATTGGCCTAATGTAAGCCTAAACTATATCAATCTATTTATTTTTGGTGCTCCTTAAATTTTGTTCGGTGCCTAACCTTTTAAAAGTTGGGAGGCAGTGTTTGTGGCAGAGCGAGAGAGTGGTGTGAGTTTGAGAGCAAGGGGAGATGGTGTGTGTCAACTCGAGTAAAGATTTCATGCTGTTTTTAGTTTTGAACCTTTATTTAACTAGGCAAGTTTCCCCCTTACTGCCGCAATGACATGCATGTACAGTGGGGCAAAAAAGTATTTAGTCAGCCACCAATTGTGCAAGTTCTCCCACTTAAAAAAGATGAGAGAGGCCTGTAACTTTCATCATAGGTACACTTCAACTATGACAGACAAAATGAGAAAGAAAATCCAGAAAATCACATTGTAGGATTTTTAATAAATTTATTTGCACATTATGATGGAAAATAAGCATTTGGTCACCTACAAAGAAGTAAGATTTCTGGCTCTCACAGACCTGTAACTTCTTCTTTAAGAGGCTCCTCTGTCCACCACTCGTTACCTGTATTAATGGCACCTGTTTGAACTTGTTATCAGTATAAAAGACACCTGTCCACAACCTCAAACAGTCACACTCCAAACTCCACTATAGCCAAGACCAAAGAGCTGTCAAAGGACACCAGGAACACAATTGTAGACCTGCACCAGGCTGGGAAGACTGAATCTGCAATAGGTAAGCAGCTTGGTTTGAAGAAATCAACTGTGGGAGCAATTATTAGGAAATGGAAGACATACAAGACCACTGATAATCTCCCTCGATCTGGGGCTCCACGCAAGATCTCACCCCGTGGGGTCAAAATGATCACAAGAACGGTGAGCAAAAATCTCAGAACCACACGGGGGGACCTAGTGAATGACCTGCAGAGATCTGGGACCAAAGTAACAAAGCCTACCATCAGTAACACACTACGCCACCAGGGACTCAAATCCTGCAGTGCCAGACGTGTCCCCCTGCTTAAGCCAGTACATGTCCAGGCCTGTCCGAAGTTTGCTAGAGAGCATTTGGATGATCCAGAAGAAGATTGGGAGAATGTCATATGGTCAGATGAAACCAAAATATAACTTTTTGGTAAAAACTCAACTCGTTGTGTTTGGAGGACAAAGAATGCTGAGTTGCGTCCAAAGAACACCATACCTACTGTGAAGCATGGGGGTGGAAACATCATGCTTTGGGGCTGTTTTTCTGCAAAGGGACCAGGATGACTGATCCGTGTGAAGGAAGGAAAGAATGAATGGGGCCATGTATCGTGAGATTTTGAGTGAAAACCTCCTTCCATCAGCAAGAGCATTGAAGATGAAACGTGGCTGGGTCTTTCAGCATGACAATGATCCCAAACACACCGCCCGGGCAACGAAGGAGTGGCTTCGTAAGAAGCATTTCAAGGTCCTGGCCAGTCTCCAGATCTCAACCCCATAGAAAATCTTTGGAGGGAGTTGAAAGTCCGTGTTACCCAGCAACAGCCCCAAAACATCACTGCTCTAGAGGAGATGGAGGAATGGGCCAAAATACTAGCAACAGTGTGTGAAAACCTTGTGAAGACTTACAGAAAACGTTTGACCTCTGTCATTGCCAACAAAGGGTATATAACAAAGTATTGAGAAACTTTTGTTATTGACTTTTGTTATTGACCAAATACTTATTTTCCACCATAATTTGCAAATAAATTCATTAAAAATCCTACAATGTGATTTTTCTGGATTTTTCTAATTTTGTTTGTCATAGTGTAAGTGTACCTATGATGAAAATTACAGGCCTCATCTTTTTAAGTGGGAGAACTTTGACAATTGGTGGCTGACTAAATACTTTTTTGCCCCACTGTATATTAATATGTTCCTTCCTCCCATTCCTCCAGCCAAATCCCAGGTACACCTTAGCTCATATTTGCAATCAGCTCTCTGCAGTATTCTATTATCCACTGAACAAGTTCAATTCAATGTGTTGTATTGAGTAGAAGAGTGAATTTCAGTGACAGGATTTTGTGTAGCACACGTACATGATGGGGCGAGCAGGACGCTAGGCCACATGGTACTGTGATACTACTCTGTATCGTGATACTTGGCCTGGTATTGTATCGTGACAACACTAGATGCAACACCATTCTTCCACGAGAAATTCCATCATTTGATGTTCTGTTGATGGTGGTGGAGAACGCTGAGACGGCCATGGCATATGGTTTACAGTGTTTTCATGCTCATCAACCCATTCAGTAACCACTCCTGTCTTGTGGATAGGGACATCGTCCTCCTTTTGGGGGGGATATGGGTCCAAAATAATGGCCTGCCCAGCATTTGTATACATAAGCCTAAGCATGATGGGATGTTAATTGTTTAACTCTGGAACTACACCTGTGTGGAAGCACCTGCTTTCAATATAACATTGTATCGCTTTTATTTATGTAAATTTTTTTTTTTTTTTTTTTGTGTTCCATTATTTTGGCAGTTACCTGTATCTGATGGCTAAGATGATCCCTATATTTCTAAAGGCTGAGAATGAAGCAGAGCCAAAGGAAGAAGTGAAGGAGGAGGAAGACGAGGATGAAGAGGAAGACGACGATGGAGAGTCTGGCCGGTTGCGTTTCAAAACGGAGCGTAAAGATGTCACGTCTGGTGTTGTGCGGCTGGCGGATGCGGGAACCAAAAGACGGAACATTCCTGAAACATTAGGTACATTTATGTACAACCTTCGACTGTTATATAAACTGTAATGTATTTTTGTGCTTTGTTTGGTTATGTTGTTTGGTTGAAGGGCATTTCAAGTTTAACTCCTGTACCTAAACTGTTTGGATCAAAAGAAAATGCTCAAGTGCAGCTTGAGCAAGTCTTACTGAATGGCTTGTATTTGAATGTTCTAATGTTAACCTTGTGGGGATTTGTTTTGCCCTCCAGAGCTGTCTGAAGAGGCCAAAGCAGGCCTGATGGAGTTTGAGGAGAAGGAGCGCCAGAGGAAGCAGGGCCGCTTTGGAGGCCGAGGAGGAGATAGAGGAGGATTCAGAGGTCGAGGATTAAGAGGGAGGTTCCCCGGATTTGGGATGGGAGACTTTGGTGGAGGAAGAGGACGAATGAATGACCTGAGGCTCCCAATGGTGCCTCTACATATGGGCATGCAGGTAAATCTTATTAAAATAATCTGACACAATATAAAAGGATTATCTATCTCTTGATATTCTGTAATGTCACTTTAAATTATAGAATTGTTTACGATTCGCTTACTTGAGTGTATGTGTGCAAGACGATTTAAAGCTATGCTTACTTAACATTGTCGCAATGTTTACTTGCAAAACTAATAAGGCACAGCTATGTAGACAATTGTTTTCTTGTTCTCACATGCCATTGTGATGGCATATTGGATTTAGTTTCTCGCAGCCTTTTTATTATTAGACATCTGTTGAAGCATATAATCCGTCCATTTAAGATGTTCCTCCATATACAGTTGAAGTTGGAAGTTTACATGCACTTAGGTTGTCATTAAAGGGAGTCATTAAAACTCGTTTTTCAACCACTCCACACAAATTTCTTGTTAACAAACTATAGTTTTGGCAAGTCGGTTAGGACATCTACTTTGTGTATGACACAAGTCATTTTTCCAACAATTGTTTATAGACAGATTATTTCACTTATCATTCACTGTATCACAATTCCAGTTGGTTAGAAGTTCACATATACTAAGTTGACTGTGCCTTTAAACTTCTTGGAAAATTCCAGAAAATGTTGTCATGGCTTTAGGAAGTGTACCTGTGGATGTATTTCAAGGCCTACCTTCAAACTCAGTGCCTCTTTGCTTAACATCATGGGAAAATCAAAAGAAATCAGCGAAGACCTCAGAAAAACAATTGTAGACCTCCACAAGTCTGGTTCATTCTTGGGAGCAATTTCCAGACACCTGAAGGTACAATGTTCATCTGTACAAGCAATAGTATGCAAGTATAAACACCATGGGACCACGTAGCCGTCATACCGCTCAGGAAGGAGACGCGTTCTGTCTCCTAGAGATGAACGTACCTTGGTGCGAACAGTGCAAATCAGTCCCAGAACAACAGCAAAGGACCTTGTGAAGATGCTGGAGGAAACGGGTACAAAAGTATCTATATCCACAGTAAAAACGAGTCCTATGTCGACATAACCTGAAAGGCCGCTCAGCAAGGAAGAAGCCAGTGCTCCAAAACCGCCATAAAAAAGCCAGACTACGGTTTGCAACTGCACATGGGGACAAAGATTGTACTTTTTGGAGAAATGTCCTCTGGTCTGATGAAACAAAAATAGAACTGTTTGGCCATAATGACCAAAATTATGTGTGGAGAAAAAAGGGGGATGCTTGCAAGCAGAAGAAGACCTTCACAACCGTGAAGCACGGGGTGGCAGCATCATGTTGTGGGGGGGCTTTGCTGCAGGATGGACTGGTACACTTCACAAAATAGATGGCATCATGGAGGAAGGAAAATTATGTGGATATATTGATGCATCATCTCAAGACATCAGTCGGGAAGTTAAAGCTTGGTCGCAAATGGGTCTCACAAATGGACAATGACCCCAAGCATACTTCCAAAGTTGTGGCAAAATGGCTTAAGGACAACAAAATCAAGGTATTGGAGTGGCCATCACAAAGCCCTAACCTCAATCCTGTAGAAAATTTATCGGCAGAACTGAAAGAGCGTGTGCGAGCAAGGAAGCCTGCTAACCTGACTCAGTTACACCAGCTCTGTCAGGAGGAATTGGCCAAAATTCACCCAACTTTTTGTGGAAGGCTACCCAAAACCTTTGACCCAAGTTAAACAATTTAAAGGCAATGCTACCAAATACTAATTGAGTTTGAGCCTAAAATTGAATTTTTACTAGGATTAAATGTCAGTAATTGTGAAACTGATTTTAAATGTATTTTGCTATGGTGCATGTAACTTCTGACTTCAACTGTATGCAACGCCTTGGAAGGTTGAAGGTCACTTGTTGAACGTGGAAGGAGGGATAGCTCGCTTTGATGTTTTGAACGTTATGTTTTGAAAATTATTCGAATGAAAAAGTTTAGTTACTTGTTCCCTTTTTGGGGGGGGGATCCTGCAACTCAGTTAGCCTCAGTTGCTGTGACCACTATCTGTCCAGGGATCCTGCCTACCAAAAGTTAGAATGAAGAGCTGCTTGGCGTAGTAGCTAGCCTAGCTGTTAACTAGCTAGCAAGGTTTATTTTACAGCTTGAACACAGCCCGTGATGTAGTTATTCCTTGTGGCTGGGACTGCTATAGTGGGCATCAATATTTGACATGTTTTTATACAGTATATTATATATACATCACATGCAACTCGTAATTAGACTATGGAATTAGCCTAACATTATATGACTCAATAAAGATCTACAAGATGCAATAAAATATACAAGCTAGCTTTAGGCAATGAGTTGACGTTGACTAGCAAGAATTGGTATGAAAATGGTCTGTCAAAGGCAGATATTTAATTAACATTGTACAATGAATGGATTTACAAACAAGGCATTAAGCATTACAAGGCATTATTTTAAGCATATAGATCCTAAGATTACAGAACAGGACAAAGCATGAATAAAAAGATGCTTTCTCGGCCAGGGGCCTGCAAGCCTAGGGATTGAGAATTGATCATACAACCTTCCTCCATGGTTTTGAAACAGGATGAGGGAACAGAGGCATTTAATTACTTTTTACAATTTTTATATAAGAAATTCACCTTTTATTTAACCAGGTAGGCCAAGTTCTCATTTACAACTGTGACCTGGTCAAGATAAAGCAAAGCAGTGCAACAAAACAACAAGTTACACAAACATACAGAAAAGAAACATAGAACAATCTATGTACAGTGTGTGCAAATGGGGAGAGGTAGGAAATAAATAGGCCCTAGAGGTGAAAATAATTACAATTTAGCATTAATACTGAGTGATAGATGTGCTGATGATGATGTGCAAGTAGAGATACTGGGGTGCAAAAGAGCAAAAGGGTAAGTAATAATATGGGGATGACATTGTCGGGTGTGCTATTTACAGATTGGCTTTGTACACGGTACAGTGATCGGTAAGCTGCTCAGACAGCTGATACTTAAAGTTAGTGAGGGAGATAAGACTAGCTTCAGAGATTTTTGCAATTTGTTCCAGTCATTGGCAGCAGAGAACTGGAAGGAAAGGCAGCCAAAGTAAGTGTTGGCTTTGGGGATGACCAGTGCAATGTAGCTTTTGGAGTGCCTGCTACGGGTGGGTGTTGCTATGGTGACCAGTGAGCTGAAATAAGGCGGGGCTTTACCTAGTTAAGACTTATAGATGACCTGGAGCCAGTGGGTTTTGTGACGGATATGTAGTGCGGGCCAGCCAATGAGAGCATACAGGTCGCAGTGGTGGGTAGAATATGGGGCTTTGGTGATTAAAACGGATGCCACTGTGATAGACGACATCCAGTTTGCTGAGTAGAGTGTTGGGGGCTATTTTGTAAATGACATCGCCAAATTCAAGGATCGGTAGGATAGTCAGTTTTACAAGGCTATGTTTGGCGGCATGAGTGAAGGAGGCTTTGTTGTGAAATAGGAAGCCGATTCTAGATTTAATTTTGGATTGGAGATGCTTAATGTGAGTCTGGAAGGAGAGTTTACAGTCTAACCAGACACCTAGGTATTTGTTGTTGTCCACATATTCTAGGTCAGAACCGTCCAGAGTAGTGATGCTAGTCGGGCGGGAGGGTGCGGGCAGCAATCGGTTGTAGAGCATGCGCTTAGTTTTACTAGCATGTAAAAGGGGTTGGAGGCCATGGAAGGAGAGTTGTGTGGCGTTGACACTCGTTTGTAGCTTTGTTAGTACAGTGTCCAAAGAAGGGCCAGATGTATACAGAATGGTGTCGTCTGCGTAGAGGTTGATCAGAGAATCACCAGCAACAAGAGCGACATCATTGATATATACAGAGAAAAGAGTCGGCCCGAGAATTGAGCCCCGTGGCACCCCCATAGACTGCCAGAGGTCCGGCACACAGAACTCTGTCTGAGAAGTAGTTGGTGTACCAGGCGAGGCAATCATTTTAGAAGCCAAGGCTATTGAGTCTGCTGAAAAGAATGTGGCAATTGACAGAGTCGAAAGCCTTGGCCAGGTCGATGAAGACGGCTGCACAATACTGCTCACCTTGTCTTCTCCGGACAAGCTTTTTTCCGGATGCCCCAAAGAATCGGAAAGGGAATTCATCAGAGAAAATTACTTTACCCCAGTCCTCAGCAGTTCAATCCCTGCAGAATATCAGTTTGTCCCTGATGTTTTTCTTGGAGAGAAGTGGCTTCTTTGCTGCACTTCTTGACACCAGGCCATCCTCAAAGTCTTTGCCTCACTCACACCTGCCTGCTGCCATTCCTGAGCTGCCATTCCTGAGCAAGCTCTGTACTGGTGGTGCCCCGATCCCGCTGCTGAATCAACTTTAGGAGACGGTCCTGGCGCTTGCTGGACTTTCTTGGGCGCCCTGAAGCCGCCTTCACAACAATTGAACCACTCTCCTTGAAGTTCTTGATGATCTGATAAATGGTTTATTTAGGTGCAATATTACTGGCAGCAATATCCTTGCCTGTGAAGCCCTTTTTGTGCAAAGCAATGATGACGGCACATGTTTCCTTGCAGGTAACCATGCTTGACAGAGGAAGAACAATGATTCCAAGCACCACCCTCCCTTTGAAGCTTCCAGTCTGTTATTCAAACTCAATCAGCATGACAGAGTGATCTCCAGCCTTGTCCTCCCCTGCCTTTTGTGGCAGGGCTGAAATGCTTTTTTTGGGGGTGGGGTTCATTTCATTTAGTTCATTTGCATGGCAAAGAGGGACTTTGCAATTAATTGCAATTCATCTGATCACTCTTCATAACATTCTGGAGTATATGCAAATTGCCATCATACAAACCGAGGCAGCAGACTTTGAAAATTAATATTTGTGTCATTCTCAAAACATTTGGCCACGACTGTATATTGGTTTCCAACTTCCCTGAAAAGTATCGTGGGGACTATTCGATGCAAATGCAAAACGCCACATGATGTTTTTGTGCCTGTCAAAGGCAGTCAAGTCTGGGGTGAACCAAGGGCTATATTTGTTCTTAGTTCTCCAATTTTTGAGTGGGTCATGCTTATTTAAGATGGAGAGGAAAGCACTTTTGAAGAGCAACCAGGCATCCTCTACTGACGGCATGAGGTCAATATCCTTCCAGGATACCCAGGCCAGGTCGATTAGAAAGGCCTGCTCGTTGAAGTGTTTTAGGGAGCGTTTGACAGTGATGAGGGGTGGTCGTTTGACCGCGGACCCAGTACGCACGCAGGCAGTGATCGCTGAGATCCTGGTTGAAGACAGTAGAGGTGTATTTAGAGGGTAGTTTGGTTAGATTGATATCTAAGAGGGTGCCCATGGTTATGGATTTAGGGTTGTACCTGGTAGGTTCTTTGATTTGTGTGAGATTGAGGGCATCTTGCTTAGATTGTAGGACGGCCGGGGGTGTTAAGCATGTCCCAGTTTAGGTCACTTAACAGTGCGAACTTCCCTCAAACTGGGGGCCTATAACAAGCGGTAGCGGTGTGGGACTTGTTTCAGGAAAGGTGTATTTTTAACAGTAGAAGCTTGAATTGTTTGGGCACAGACCTGGATAGTATGACGGAACTCTGCAGTAGATTGCAACTCTGTCCCCTTTGGAAATTCTATGTTGCGAAATGTCATAGTTAGGGATGGAAATTTCAGGAATTTTGGTGGCCTTCCTAAGCCAGGATTCAGACACGGCTAGGACATCTGGGTTGGTGGAGTGTGCTAAAGCAGTGAATAAAACAAACTTGGGGAGGAGGCTTCTAATGTTAACATGCATGAAACCAATGCTTTTACGGTTACAGAAGTCAACAAATGAGAGCGCCTGGGGAATGGGAGTGATGCTGGGGGCTGCAGGGCCTGGGTTAACCTCTACAATACCAGAGGAACAAAGGAGGAGTAGGATAAGAGTACAGCTAAAGGCTAAAAGAACTGGTCGTCTAGTGCGTTCGGAACAGGGAGTAAAAGTGGCAAGTTTCTGGGCGTGGAAGAATAGATTCAAGGCATAATGTACAGACAAGGGTATGGTAGGATGTGAGTACAGTGGAGGTAAGCCTAGGCATTGAGTGACGATGAGAGAGGTTTTGTCTCTAGAGGCACCATTTAAGCCAGGTGCTTTTTTTCGCGAATGTGCTTGTTAAAACAACAACCGTTTGGCGAAGTAGGCTGTGATTCAATGATAAATTAACAGGCACCGCATCGATTATATGCAATGCAGGACAAGCTAGATAAACTAGTAATATCATCAACCATGTGTAGTTAACTATTGATTATGTTCAGATTGTTTTTTATAAGATAAGTTTAATGCTAGCTAGCACCTTACCGTGGCTCCTTGCTGCACTCACGTAACAGGTAAGCCTTCCACGCAGTCTCCTCGTGGAGTGCAAAGTAATCGGCCATAATCGGTGTCCAAAAATGAAGATTACCGATTTGTTATGAAAACTTGAAATTGGCCCTAATTAATCGGCCATTCCGATTAATCGGTCGACCTCTAATATGTAGTAATGAAAGACTAAAATTGCTGTTTTGAATTTGGTCAAGTTTAGTGTGGGAGAGGTGGAAACTATTATCCATAAATAATGATAAGCCACCAGGTATAGAAAACCTTAATGGGAAACTATTGAGAATGGTAGCTGACTTTATTCCCACCCCTATTTGCTACAGTGCCTTGCAAAAGTATTCATCCCCTTTGGCGTTTGTCCTATTTTGTTGCATTACAACCTGTAATATACATTTATGTTTATTTGGATGTCATGTAAAGGACATACACAAAATAGTCCAAATTGGTGAAGTGAAATTTAAAAAATTGTTTCAAAAACAGAAATGTGGTATGTGCATATGTATTCACCCCCTTTGCTATAAAGCCCCTAAATAAGATATGGGCAACAACTTACCTTCAGAAGTCACATAATTAGTTAATTGCACACAGGTGGACTTAATTTAAGTGTCACATGATCTCAGTGTATATATACACCTGTTCTGAAAGGCCCCACTGAAGGGCCCAACCCTAGTTTATGGATTAATATTTAAATGTCTTGGAATGGCCTAATCAAAGCCCAGAACTCAATCCAATTGAGAATCTGTGGTATGATTTAAAGATTGCTGTACACCAGCGGAACCCATCCAACTTGAAGGAGCTGGAGCAGTTTTGCCTTGAAGAATGGGCAGAAATCCCAGTGGCTAGATGTGCCAAGCTTATAGAGACATACCCCAAGAGACCTGCAGCTGTAAGTGCTGCAAAAGGTGGCTCTACATAGTATTGACTTTGGGGCTGGTGAATAGTTAAGCATGTTCAAGTTTTCTGTTCTTTTGTCTTATTTCTTGTTTGTTTCACACAAAAATATTTAGCATCTTCAAAGGGGTAGGCATGTTGTGGAAATCAAATGATACAATCCCCCCAAAAATCTATTTTAATTCTAGGTTGTAAGGCAACAAAATAAGAAAAATGCCAAGGAGGGTGAATACTTTCGCAAGCCACTGTATATATTTAACCAAAGCCTAAAGGAGTGTGTCCACAGGTGTGGAATGAAGCTAAAGTAATTCCACTACCTAAAAATAGTAAAGCATCCATTGCTGGTTCTAACAGCTGCACAATCAGTTTGCTATCTGTTCTTAGTAAATTGATGGAGAGAATTGTGTTTGCCCAAATAAGTTAACTACTGACTTTCAGCATGCTTATAGGGCACTCAACAGTACTGCACTGACTCAGATGACTGATTTGGTTAAAATAAATGGTTAATAACATGATAGTTGGAGCTGTATTGTTAGATTTCAGTGCAGCCTTTGATGTTATTGATCATAAATTGTTAGTGACAACTAAACTCACTTGCTATGGCTATACATTGCCTGCCATCACATGGTTGGAGAGTTATTTATCCAATAGAACCCGGATTTTGTTCTTCAATGGAAGCTTCTCAAATATCAGATATGTACAGTGCGTTGTCCCTCTGGGCACTTCCCTTTAGCCGTTAATCTTCTCTATTTTTACTAATTGTTTTATACAAAGCTATACTGAAAAAAAGTATAAATGCCACATGTAATGTGTTGGTTTCACAAGATTAAATAAAATAAATGTTCCATACACTCACAACACGCTTATTTATCTCAAATTTTGTGCAGAAATTTGTTTACATCCCTGTTGGTGAGCATTTCTCGTTTGCCAAGATAATCCACCTGACAAGTGTGGCATATCAAAAAGCTGATTAAACAGCATTATCATTACACAGGTGCACCATGTGTTTGGGACAATAAAAGGCCATTCTAAAATGTGTAGTTTTGTCACAACACAATGCCACAGATGTCTCAAGCCTTTGAGGGAGCTTGCAATTGGCATGCTGACTGCAGGATTGTCCACCACACCTGTTTCCAGAGAATTTTATGTTAATTTCTCTACTATAAACCCCCTCCAACTGCGTTTTTAGAGAATTTGGCAGTAAGTCCAACCAGCCTCATAACCGCATACCACGTTTAACCACACCATCCCAAGACTTCTACATCCGGCTTCTTCACCTGCGGGATCGTCTGAGACCAGCCACCCGGACAGCTGATATGAAACTGGGTTTGCACAACCAAATAATTTCTGCACAAACTTTCACAAACCGTACCAGGGGGTCTTGACCTGACAGCAGTTCGGCGTTGTAACGGACTTCAGTGGGAAAATGCTCACCTTCGATGGCCGCTGATGAATCCCGGTTTCAACTGTAAACATCAGTATGGCGTCGTGTGGGTGAGAGGTTTGCTGATGTCAATGTTGTGAACAGAACCTCACCGCCACCATGGGGCAATGGTATGGGCAGGCATAAGCTACGGAAAATAAACACATTTGTATTTTATCAATGACGATTTGAATGCAAAGATACCGTGATGAGATCCTGACGCCCATTATCATGCCATTCATCCAACACCATCCATTCATCCAACGCCATCACCTCATGTTTGTTTGATAATGTATAGCCCCGTGTGGCAAGGATATGTACACTTCCGGGAAGCCAAAAATGTCCCAGTTCTTCCATGGCCTGCATACTCACCAGACATGTCACCCGTCGAGCATGTTTGGGATGCTCTGGATCGACGTGTACGACAGAATTCTCTAATTCCGGCCAATATCCAGCAACTTTGCATCGGCATTGAAGAGTGGATTAGGATTAAATCCATAGATTAGGGCCAAATTAATTTATTTCAATATAACTGTAAATTGAATTTATATGTAACTCAGTAAAATCTTTGAAATTGATGCATATTGTGTTTATTTTTGTTCAGTGTAGGTCTATGTATGAGAGTATGGATTATTCCATACTCTACATGTCAGCACCCAATGCCACTGAACTCACTGACATTATTAAGGAGTTAGTCAGTATCACAATGGGTGATTTTAATAATAAATACATCTAAAACTAAAAGCATTGTATTTGGTTCAAAACATTCTAAGACCTAAATCTCAATTGGAGTTGTACATAAAGGGAGTGACCATTGAGGAAGTTAAACTTCTTTGTAGAACATTGGATGGTCAGTTATCATGGGCAAGTCATATTGACAAAGGTTTTGTAAAGATGAGGGGTAAATCTGTTATAATTTTTGACACATTAACTGTTTGTTGTTCAGGCTCTGGTCTTGTTCAATCTTGATTACTGTCTGGTAATATGGTCAAGTGCAGCAAAGAAAGACCTTGCAAAGCTGCAGCTGGCTCAAAACAGAGCCGCATGCCTTGCCCTTAACTGCACATAGAGAACTAACATCAACAGTGTTTCCTGGTTGAGATATTAACTGCTTCTCTTTTAGTTATGAGAAATATTAGTGACATGATTTTCTGCATAATCAAATAACTTTCAGCTCAGACACCCATACATGCCACCAGGGGTTTCTTCACAGTCTCCAAGTCCAAAACAAAATCATGGCAACGCGCGGTTTTAAACAGAGCCTTGATCACATGGAGCTCCCATCTCTAATTACTCAAGCAAAATTACCTTTAAAAAAAAAAAAAGATTACAAAATAACTTGTGGAACGAGGGGGACTGTGAGGGGACACACTAACACATGATTTTATTTGTACTGTTTGGATTATTATTTTTGTTGCAATGTTTGTACAAAACATTAGGAACAACTTCCTAATATTGAGTTTCACCCACTTTTGCCATCAGAACATTTTAAATTTGTTGTGGCATGGCCTCTACAAGGTGTCAAGCATTCTACAGGGATGCTGGCACATGTTGACTCAATGCGTCCCACAGTTGTCAAGTTGGCTGGATGTCCTGTGGGTGGTGGACCTTTCTTGATACATACTCATTTACTGTGCTATATATATATATATATATATATATATATATATATATATATAGCCTATGTACTCGACATCTCTGACTTGTCGGTCTTCCCTCTCTCCATCCCTCTCCATCACTCCCGTTACCCCCAATTTAGCGGTCTCCCTCGAGAATGACTCCCCCTCACCCACGTCATCATCTTCAGCAACACCATCGTCAGGGTGGCCCTCGAGGGCCCTCCTTCCAGGAGCACAGCGGCGGCCCGCTGGCCCTACAGCCCCTCCTCCCCCTGCACATGGCCCAACGCGGGGCACCAGTCAGGCCCCAGACGGACCCACCACACCGCATGATGAGTCCCCCTCCCTCACACAACCACCAACAGCAGCAGCAGCCCAAGAACATCCACATCAACCCCCATTTCAGGGGCCCTGCATCCTCCCCTGCACAAGGTAGGTCTGTACTTTGGGCTGCTCCGCATGTTTGCAGGGCCAAATAGCACCCCATTCCCTAGATAATGCACTACTGTTGGCCCTGGTCAGTGTAGTGCTTTATATAGGGAATTAAGGTGCTATTTGATACGCACACCTGGTCCCCTTTCATTGGCTTCTGACTTATTGTAATGATAGTGCCTCTTCTGTTGAATGTTGTGAGTATTTGCAACTTAGGTGAAGGCATAAGATGCAATTCTGTTGGCAGTTATCAGTGCACTGCTTTGAAAAGTGTCATGTTTGGGTTGAATGACATGTGGACACTTCTCAAAGCCAGTAATAGGTTTGTTGTTTTTTTGGCAGCATCTCCATTCCTCAATCTGTTGGACTGCCATTGAAGTGTGTGTGTGTGTGTGTGTGTGTGTGTGTGTGTGTGTGTGTGTGTGGAGGGGGACAGGATAACGGGAGTGTTTTAAAGAGGTTGGCAAATGTCCCTGAACCCATACAGTGCATTTAGACCCCTTGACTTTTTATACATTTTGTTACGTTAAAGCATTATTCTAAAATGGATTACATCGTCGTCGTCCCCCTCAATCTACACACAATACCCCCATAATGACAAATAAAAATCACATTTACATAAGTATTCAGACACTTTACTCAGTACTTTGTTGAAGCACCTTTGGCAGTGATTACAGTCTCGTTCTTTAGTTCCTTTTTGCCTCTGTCCAGATGTGTACATACAGAGATTTTTCCCAAAACCGCTCCTGCTTTATCTTGGCTGTGTGCTTAGGGTCATAATCCTGTTGGAAGGTGAACCGTCATCCCAGTCTAAGGTCCTAACCTACTCCAGAGCACTTTTCATCAAGGATCTCTTTCTACTTTACTCCGTTCATGTTTCCCTTGATCCCGACGAGTCTCTCAGTCACCTGCCGCTTAAAAACATCCCTACAGCATGATGCTGCCACCACCATGCTTCACCGTAGGGATGGTACCAAGTTTCCTCCAGACGTGACGCTTGTTATTCAGGCCAAGGAGTTCATTCTTGGTTTCATCAGACCAGATAATCTTGTTTCTCATTGTCTGCGAGTCCTTTAGGCGCCTTTATGGCAGGCTATCATGTGCCTTTTAATGAGGCCTGGCTTCCGTCTGGCCACTCTACCATAAAGGCCTGACTGAGTGCTGCAGAGATGGTTGTTCTTCTGGATGGTTCTCCCATCTCCACAGAGGAACTCTGGAGCTCTTTCAGTGACCATCAGGTTCTTGGTCACCTCCCTGATCAAGTCCCTTCTCCCCCAGTTGCTCAGTTTCTCTGGGCGGCCAGCTCTGGGAAGTGTCTTTGTGGTTCCAAACCACTTTCATTTATGAATGGTGATGGCCGTTGTGTTCTTGGGACCTTCAATGCTGAAGACATTTTTTTGGTACCCTTCCCCAATCCTGTCTCGGGGGCTCATGGCTTGGTTTTTGTTCTGACATGCACTGTCAACTGTGGGACCTTATATAGACAGGCGTGTGCCTTTCCAAATCATGTCCAATCAATTGAATTTACCACAAGTGGACTTTGATCATCGTTGAGATGTATCTACAACAATGGGAATAAGATTCTCAATTTCGAGACTCATAGCAAAGGGTCTGAATAATTATGTAATTTAGTTCTGTTTTTTAGGTTTAATGCATTTGCAAAAATTTCTGAACCTGTTTTCCCTTTGTCGTTATGGTGTTTAGATTGATGAGGGGATTGTTTTTTACCTCTTATCCCTTAAGCGCGAATCCTGCTCGAATCCCGTTAGCGGGATTGATTTTTTTTTGCCAAATTCAAACTACAGAAATATCAATATTCAATCTTCACTAAAATTTAAGTGTAATACAACAAAATAAAGCTTAACTTCTTGTTAATCTTGGAACTACCGCTCCCGGATCCGGGAGAATTGTCATCAACGGACACTAATTAGCATAATGCAGCAGACAAAAAATATTACTAGAAAATATTCATATTCATGAAATCACAAGTGAAATATATTGAAACACAGCTTAGCCTTTTGTTAATCACCCTGTCATCTCAGATTTTGAAATTATGCTTTACAGCCAAAGCAAGACAAGCATTTGTGTAAGTTTATCGATAGCCTAACATAGCATTATGCCTAGCTAGCAGCAGGCATCTTGGTCACGAATCAGAAAAGCAATCGAATTAAATAATTTACCTTTGAGCTTCGGATGTTTTCACTCACGAGACTCCTAGTTGGATAGCAAATGTTCCTTTTTTCCATAAAGATTATTTTTGTAGCCGAAATAGCTCCGTTCTTCACGTTTGGCTGAGAAATCAACCGGATATTGAGGTCACGACAACGCAGAAAAATATTCCAAATTAGATCCATAATATCGACAAACATGGCAAACATTTTTTATAATCAATACTCAAGGTGTTTTTCAAATCTATTCGATAATATATCCACCGGGTCAGTTGGCCTCTTAGTAGGAGCGAGAGAAACGATGGCCGCATTTGTCTATTACGCACATATCACTCTGAGAGACACCAGCTGACCACTGACGCAATGTTGTCTCTCACGCTCATTTTTCAAAATAAAAGCCTGAAACTATGTCTTGTGACACTAGACACATTAGGGAAGCCATTGAAAAAGGAATCTGGTTGATATCCCTTTCACTGCTCAATAGGGACGCATAGGAACGCTGAGGTTTCTAAATAAGAGTCACTTCAGTTCTGTTATACTCACAGACAATATTTTTACAGTTTTGGAAACTTTAGAGTTTTCTATCCTAAGCTGTCAATTATATGCATATTCTATTATCTGGTCCTGAAAAATAACCCGTTTACTTTCAAAATGTTATTTTTCCAAAAATGAAAATAGTGCCCCCTAGTTTCAAGAGGTTAATCCAGCTGCTGTGTCAGATTTCAAAAAGGCTTTACGGCGAAAGCAAAACATCCGATTATCTGAGGACAGCGCCCCGCATACGAACACATAAATCATTTTTCAACCAGGCAGGTGCGACACAAAAGTCAGAATTAGCCATATGATAAATGCCTTACCTTTGAAGATCTTTTTGCTATCTCAAATGTCTGTGACACACTGAATGGTCATTTTGTTCGATAAATTCCTTCTTTATATCCCCAAAATGTCCATTTATTTGGCACGTTTTATTCAGAAATACACCGGCTCCAACATGACTACAAAGTATCTAATAAATTACATGTAAACTTAGTCCAAACATTTCAAACAACGTTCCTAATCCCAACCTCCGATATCCTAAATTGTAAATAAACTATCAAATTTAAGACGGAATAAACTGTTTCTAATACTGGATAAAAACAATGTGAAGCGCGCTCCAGTTCATGCACAACAAAAGACTAAAGCCCTTCAGAGTGACACCTACAAAGAACAGCCCTACTTCTTCATTTCTCAAAAGAAAAACATCGAACAATTTCTAAAGACTGTTGACATCTAGTAGAATCCATAGGAACTGCAATCTGGGCCCCCAGGTCTCCCATAGAAAACCATTGGAAAACAGTGACCTCAATTCTTTTCCCCCTGGATGGATTGTGCTCAGGGTTTCGCCTGCCAAATCTGTTCTGTTATACTCAGACATTATTCTAACAGTTGTAGAAACTTCAGTGTTTTCTACCCAAATCGACTAATTATATGCATATCCTAGCTTCTGGGCCTGAGTAGCAGGCAGTTTACTTTGGGCACGCTTTTCATCCGGACGTGAAAATACTTCCCCCTATCCATTTTAGAATAAGGCTGTAATCTAACGAAAGGGGACAGGGTCTGAATACTTTCCAAATGCTCTGTATATACAACGTACTGTCCTTTACAATTTCTGCAGTTAAATTAATCCCCATTGCCAGTTACAACAATCTGATTATGAATTGAAGATGCATGTAATATTTTCTGAAGTCAAAAAGCCTAGCTAATACTGTATGATGAAGTGGCCTCAGAGCCAAATCTACCTTAACCTGTGGTCCTTTAAGAGAACTACAACCGCATGCTTTTACTATGTTCATTCTTTAATTCCTTTTTGCCTCTGTCCAGATGGGTAAAAGAGGGAGCCCATTTTGGAGGTGAAATATAAAAACAGTTCTCAGACGAACGCTAGATCCATATTCGGTGCGATGTGTGAGGCTTAAAACGTGCCTATGTAACAGCTCACAAAGGGGTGTCTAATGGACTGCCTCTCCTTCTCCCCACACTCTCTGCCTATTCCCATTTCTTTCTCGACCCCCAATCTTCTACATCTTTCTCTGTCTGCAGTGCCCTTGCTGCCTCCTGCCCAGAGCCAGCCCAGACCTGCTGTGGGTCCTCAGAGGTTCCCTGTGAGTAGCAGCTGCTCCCCCGTCTCCGTTAACAGTGTGGACCTTTTTGTGAGAGAAATGTCATTATGGCAATTAGATGCCCACTCGGGTCCAAATACTGTTAGAGCGAATCTGTAAACTCTGATACCAAGTCTGTCTGCACAACTGGTAATGGTTGATAGGGGCTTTAGGCAGTGGCTATGGTGGCAGGCTTAGTTTAGTTTGCACTCTTCATGGATGCGCTAGGGCTCAGACTCTGAGGTTGGCATCATAATGAAATCCTGAAATCAGGGCTGCCTCCCAAATTTAACCTTATTCCCTACATAGTGCACTCCATCTGACCAGAGCCCAATGGGCATAGGGTACCATTTGGCACGCAGCCCGGGATAAACCCTACCACCGCCAGTGAAAATACCACTTTTTATTCGCCAGTGAAAATACCACTTTTTAGGACAAGTTTGTCCCAAAGCAGAACAGTCCTTTTAGAAGGCAGTTTGAATGGGTAAAACATGCCCAAAACACAGTTTTTGTTTCATACTCAGGCTAAAAAGATAGTCAGGTAGTCAAAGAAAGGGATATGGAGTCATTGAAGAGCCTCAGAGTAAACTAGAACCCATTACGGAGATAACAGGAAAGGAATGCTTTTTTAAAGTGATTACAAACATTGTGGGGGAAGTGGATTGGCTAGGCAGCCAAATATGACTCAAATTACTCTCATATGCATCCCAAATGGCACCCTATTCCCTACATAGTGCACTACTTTTGGTCAGGGCCCATAGTGCTCTGGTCAGAAGTAGTGCACTATGTAGGGTATAGGGTGCCATTTGGGATGCCGACTCAGTTCTCCCAGCTAATGATGCCCAGGCATCAGGTGGAGCTGGTGCTGACTGACACCTTCCCGGGAAGAGTGTTTTATATGGATTTATGCAAATCAGCTTAAACATTTGAAAATGGTTGCGTCCAATTGCATTTGGCAAAAGGTTTACAAATGAGCCAGGGTCTCGCGTTAGTCTGTTATTTGGAAATTGCCTACATTTTATTCAGTCTTCCTCGTCTCCTCTCCATTTCAATTTTCCAGTGCCAGTTTCCATCAGTCTGTGATGGCGGTGGACATTGATAGCAGAGAGAGTGCTTCAGTGTGTGTAGCAGCTGTTTTACACTTTTGTCAGAGTTTGAGGGAGAGGCTAAGCTGACGCCAAGCATAGTGTTGGCTTCCCCAGCTGTCAATCACTTTTAGGCTGCTGTTGCCACAGACGTGATTTGAAATACATGTGGCAAAAAGACCTGCAATATCCATGTACAACTGGGCACCAGATTACAGATGATTATCCTATATTATCAAATGTAATTGTTCAAGGAGGTGGCGGAGATCATGAGATTATGCCCCTGTAATAATCTGTACTATCGTTATATGAACAATATCGTTAACCAGGGGTTCCAATTAAGAGCTCATTAGGGTGCTATAATGATGAAAAAACTGCTAGTCAGTAATATATTTTTATGTTTGTAATTTGCATGTAGTTGAAATGGTATCCATTATATCAAGTGCTTGGTGGTGCCGTACCATATATTAATTTAGCACTTGCTGGCTGCCACTTCTAAATCGTTGTAGCCACTCCAATAAAAACATTTTAATAAAAAATTGCTATGGTAAAACTAAAACCAGATATAAAGTTGAATAGAAAAAATAAAGGAGCTATATATCTTTGAGAACTAATGATCGGCAATAAAAACTATTCAGAGAATATAAAATAAAATGTCATGACATGAGGGCCCCCATTGATTTTATTATGTTTTAGTCACTCGGATAACATAAAACGCCATAAGCCATAGCCAAATTTGTAGAATTGCAGGAAATTTACTTTAAAGCAGCCAAAGAGGATAGCCTTTAAAATCTTTGGTCGGAGACCACGCAATTTGCCATGCCCACTATCACACCCCCTCATGCTAACTTTGCCACCGCTGCTGAAAAAAATCCTAGGGGAAACACTGTGGTGAAAGTATCATTATATATAGCCATTTTATTTCAAATATGAATACATTGTAATATCATCAGGTTAGATATGGAAAACATGAAAGTAGCCTTGGTTCCACATTGTCCAAGCTACAAAGAACTTTAAACGATGACATAAGTCCCATCGGGAACATTTTCTGTCCGACGGTAGAGGCACTTAATCTAACATGTCTTTCAGACTCATTGGTCAACAGTACCATTGTCCTTAGAAAGGTGAAATCCCTCCCTCATCAGTGGCAACAATATGCAATTTGTACAAAACACTATGTCGAAAGAGGGAACAACCAAAAGAAATGTCACTTCTAATCCTCTTCGTTTCCATTTCTCATTGAATGGTTTGACATTTGGCCCAGTCCATTGTATGACATTTGTCTTAGCTAGCCCTCTTCTCTTTCCGAGGGGGATATCTGCAGCATCAGTTACACATTGAGCACCTCTCAGCCTGTTTATCGAGGATTAACACTCATAGGATGAGCCGCGTTATCAAATTCATACAAATTTCCAGAGGTATTATGTATACACCCGAGCCTCCATTGTGTATACCGGACTGACCTTTGCAACAGAGCTTTAACGTCCAAACTAACAATGTGATCCGCTCCCTCTCCTCCTCTGCTTCGTTAAGCCCCGTTGATTAACTTTCTGTTAAGCAACTTTGGCGACTTTCTCCAGTCCAGCATTCAAAAACACCCCTCGATCCCTCTCTAAATGCTGTCAGTCTACCGGCGAATCAGGATGGATTAAGCTTAGATAGCATCTTAAGTCATTTATAAAGCGGCAAGGAGGGAGGGAGGTCTAAGCACCGCATTTGTGGAAGTGCCACATGTTGAGTTGAAGGTTAATTTTTCAACAGAGACTGATGTTTAAGAGGATAAAGGAGAGACGGGCTGTAAGGGGGGCTTCTTATTCCAAGGAGGGATTAGGGGATCGTTATCTGCTGCTTTTCCTTGAAGGTAGATTAGACGCAGCATGGTGGGGGGGATTGTGTGCTGTGTGGAAAGCTGTTGTACATACAAAATGGGTGGCTGGAACAAAGAAATTAGCACTGATTTAACCCAAGCCCAAAATTCTTTGCCATCCTTGTTCCCGGAACGCGAGCAGGTCACGTCAACAAAGTTTATATGTTGGCGTTAGTGCAGGTTTACAATAGCGATCCTGTAATTCACATTGTTTCATACGATATTTTACAATATTGGGACCGTCTCTCAAATGGCTGTTTTTCTGACCAAAATGGCAGATTCTGTCATGTTGCTATGATCCAATGACTACTCTAGTGAGTTATAGAGGTTTATTCTCAATGGTATTTTCTCTGAAATTTTTGTGCACAAATATACATTTCACGCAAGTCAACATCGTGCCTAATGAGAATAATCCTGGCCATTACATTTTGAGCACTCACTCCCTTTCTAGTATAATATTATTACCTGAAATGTCCATTTTTGGGGGAGGGGGGTTAATTAGTTTGTGATTACAGTGGTTCCCAATGTGGAATTAAATGCATGAGCGTTTTTGTGTGCTCCTCTCCCCACATCACAGCGACCAGGGGACTTCCAGCAACAGCACGTGCCGGGTCATTTCGGCCAGCCGCCCCAGAGGCCCCCCCATCACATGGAGCCCTGGAGGAACCAGCCTCCCCCCACCCCCCAGGACAGAGAGCCCTTCTTTATCGGGGGTGAGACCACAGCTCTGTGTCCCAAACGGCACCTTATTCCCTTTTTAGCGCACCATTTTTTGTTGTCCCAAATGGCACCCTATTCCCTACATGGTGCACTAATTTGGACCAGGGAGCTCTGGTCAGAAGTAGTGCACCACATAAGGAACAGGGTGCCATTTGGGACGTAGCCCTCCTTACCTAGTCCCACACACCCAACTCACCACCCACCCATGCCTCCTTCCCTACCTTTAAGGGGTTATGTCTTCTCTCTCAGCATATCTAACCCTTCTGGGCATTAACCCCTAGCAGTACACCTACAGGGTACACTGCAAGGGTAATTGCAGAGTTCCATTAACTCAATTAATGTTATGTATGTGCTCATGCATGCATTCGAAATGAGTCGGGGCTCCTAATGTACATGCGTATCACTTCTCCATTTACTCATTATGTGGAATGAGAATACCATCAAATATTTGTTATAAACATATACATATAACATATAAGTAAATGTAAGCCTATGTATTGGCAGTCGCTGTCTTTTTATTTCACCTTTATTTAACCAGGTAGGCTAGTTGAGAACAACTTCTCATTTGCAATTGCGACCTGGCCAAGATAAAGCATAGCAGTGTGAACAGACAACACAGAGTTACACATGGAGTAAACAATTAACAAGTCAATAACACAGTAGGAAAAAAAAGTCTATATACATTGTGTGAATAATTACAATTTTGCAGATTAACACGAGTGATAAATGATCAGATGGTCATGTACAGGTAGAGATATTGGTGTGCAAAAGAGCAGAAAAGTAAATTGGGTGGGCTATTTACCGATAGACTATGTACAGCTGCAGCGATCGGTTAGCTGCTCAGATAGCAGATGTTTGAAGTTGGTGAGGGAGATAAGTCTCCAACTTCAGCGATTTTTGCAATTCGTTCCAGTCACAGGCAGCAGAGAACTGGAACGAAAGGCGGCCAAATGAGGTGTTGATGTATTGAAAGTGAGTGGAGATGCGGCAAACAACTTGAAGTCTCAGTTGTGGTTCTTTCCCCCCTCCTATTTCCCCTCCTGTTCTATAGAGCCAGGGCGCTTCCCAGGGCAGCAGCTGCTCATGTTCGATCACCAGAACCCCGGCTTGCTCATGAACAGTAATAACCACCAGCTCTCCAGCCAGGGCCACATGGCCTTCAACCAGCCAAGCCCAGGGGGGTTCAACCAGCCAGGCCAGGGTCCAGGGGGCCAGCTAGGGATGTTCCAGAGAGAGCCACCCAGACCTAACCTGCCTCCCCAGGGCCACCCCCAAAGCCACCAGGGCATGGCCAGCCTGACTGGGCACAGCGGACCCACTAACACCAGGCTCTTCATGGGCCACCGTCAGCCCGGCTTCCCCCAGCAGCAGGGGACTCCTGGGCCGTTCCCCTCACAGCAGCTCCAGTTTGGGATGCAGGTACGGATGAGAGTAAGTGAATCTACTACCAATTAACATGTGTGGTGGTGGCCTGCACTCTGCCTGTGCAAGAGGCGTGCGGAATGATTTAAGCGTTGGTCCACAAATGGGAATGTTATCTATTTGTTAATTTGTTTGTTTAGTATTTACTCTGCATGGAAGGGAATCTGTTCAGTTTGTATTGTAAACTCTGGCTTTTTCCAAGCTTCTTCACTATCCGTAATTATTCTGTACCTGTTGAGATGCATGTCAAATGTGAAATACGGGCCTTTTCTTATTTTATAAACCAATCGTGTATTTCACCCAGTTTTCTCTGGATTATTAAAATGTTGGAAACCCGAGTAATGATCTCATAAATAAGTCAAGCTCGTTGAATATTCCCTGTTAGTGAAGCAGTCATAAAAACTGTTTGTATTTCTGAGACCTCCCTCCCATGTGGTATGTATGGTGAGCCACAGACAAGAGTGCCCTCTAGTGTACGACTCGTAGTTCTACCTCGGTTACCGCGGCTATATGAGGACACCGATTGGAGGTTAATCAAATGCATGTAACAGTTTCTCCTTGAAGACGCTTGAATCGTGTGCATACTACAATTCAGAACTGTGGCTTTTTCCCATGTTCAAATGATTTGTCAAAACCGTACGTCTTAAGACCATGTCAAAGTTAAACTCACTCATTCTGCCCGCTTTGTCTTTTTTTTGTTTTTAAATTAAAACTAGGGCTTGATGCAGCACGGCCTTCTCCACTCGCAGCTCCAGCATCATGACTTGCCTCTATCCCATCAGCAGCAACATCAGCAGCACCACAGACAGGACATGTCTCAGCCGCCTCTCCAGCACCACTCTCACCCCCATCCCAACGAGCAGCGGCAAGGCCCCATGATGCATCGCGGCGGGCAGGCCCAGCCCCCCTTCCACCAGCAGCAGCACGGCAGCCCCAGACAGATGCACCCTAGCGGGCCCCTCCCCCAGAACTTCCAGCAGCGTAACGCCCCCATCAGGCCGAGGATGGTGAGGAGCCTTGTTTTAGTTTTTCCCTTTTCGTTTCAGAATGGTGAAATGATTGTGCTCACAATCGGTCATAGGACTGTTTGGGTTTATGGCAAGTTCCAAACGATTTTTGAATGAATTGACATGCTTTACTTTCAATCAAAAACCCAAACGGGCACAAAAAGAAAATCACATTGGTTATATAGGCTACGCATATCAAGCAAATGTCAATACAAATCATCCCTTTCCACAGAGCCCCCCTGCCCCCAAACTCATTCCCCAGCGCAACAGCAACCTCCGCGAGCTCCCCGTGGCACCTGGCAACCAAAACGCGAACAACGTCCGCCCGGCCTCTGCGCCAAACGCCTCCAACGTCAGGCCCGTTGCCAGGGCAATGCAAGGAGGGGCGCGACCGGGCCTGAACCCTCGGCCGGTACCCGGCGGTGGCAGAGGAAGAGCCCAGCCTGCTGCTGCCAACAAGGCTGCAGCACAGCTACCTGGGCCACTTGGAAGAACGGTGGTTCGCAGGGATTCCACAAGCACTCTGCCAAACACAGCAGTACAGGTCAGTTCTGCACCACATGTAAATGGAACCCTATTCCCTATATAATGTAATAAATCTCTGGGCTAAAGTAGTGTACTATGTAGGAAATAAGATGCCATTTCAGATGCACCTAAAAGGAGTGTCTAAATTAAACAGTGTTGTGGCTAAAACGGGAAAACAACTTGAAACGGCTGGGATTTCCATGTGCGACTCATTTGCAATATAGAAAGAATTTAGAAAATGGGCTTTAGGTTTTATTTGAATCATTCTCTGTTATCACATACTCAAGGCATGGAGCTAATTTGAGAATGCTTTATTATTTTGACAGACGGTGTGCCTGTAAAATTCAGTAACCTGAGATAAGCCGAGCGAAGCCCGCCGTGATCCTAAGTGGGATCATTTTATTTATTTAATGGCCCAATCATAAGGTTAGAAATGAGATGAGACTCGTTCACAGAGGAGTCCATTATAAAAGGAATCAATACCATCGTAGTGTATTTTGCTGGGGTATCGCTTTTCATTGCTACTGTGAATGTCACACCAATTTAGACGGTTCCAATGGTAAACACTGTAACTCTGTGGTGCGTCTCAAATGGCACCCTATTCCCTATAGTGCACTGCTTTAAACGAGCGCTGGTCAGAAGTAGTGCACTATAATGGGAATAGTGTGAGGTAGGGCTGGGAATTGCCAGGGACCTCACAATATGATTATGTATTGCTATTATCACGATTCTATGTATTCACTGAGTGTACAAAGCATTAGGAACACCTGCTCTTTCCATGACAGAATGATCAGATGAAAGTTATGATCCCTTATTGATGTCACCTGTTAAATCCACTTCAGTCAGTGTTGATGAAGGGGAGGTGATCGGTTAAAGATGCATTTAAAAAAAATCCTTGACATGGATTGTGTGCCATTCAGAGGGTGAATGGGCAAGACAAAGATCTAAGTGCCTTTTGAACGGGGTATGGTAGTAGGTGCCAGGCGTACCGGTTTGAGTGTGTCAAGAACTGAAACGCTGCTGGGTTTTTCCTCGCTCAACAGTTTCCTGTGTGTGTCAAGAATAGACCACTACCCAAAGGACATCCAGCCAACTTGACACAACTATGGGAAGCACTGGAGTCAACATGGGCCAGCATCCTTATAGAATGCTTTTGACACCGTGTAGAGTCCATGCCCCAATGAATTGAGGCTGTTCTGAGTGCAAAAGGGTGCTGCAGAGGGACGAGAGAGAACCAGTTTTGATCAATCGTGGAAATAAAAGTGCTGAAAGCAAAATGGGCTCTTTAAAAAGAGAAAGCTATGAAGGAAAAACACTGGCGTTTTGGTGCAGGTACAGCAAGCTAGCGCAGAAATAATGATGCAAAATTGTCAGAAAGATACACTATATCTGCAAAAAATAATATCCTGAGATGAAACTATCGATTTCTTTCCCCATCACTAGTCTGAGGGCCCATTGGACTCTGGTCAAAAGTAGTGCACTATATAGAGAATAGGGTTCCATTGGGGAAGCAAGCCCGTGTTACTAGCACATTGTGAGTTTGTGTCTTTGATGTTTCTCATATTGTTAGGATCCGGACGAGGACGAGGAGACGCGGCAGTACCGTCTGAAGATCGAGGAGCAGAAGCGTCTCCGGGAAGAGATCCTGAAGAGGAAGGAGATGAGGAGGCAGATGCAGGCCAGCGTCCGCAAGAAGGAGCTACTGGAACGCATCAACGGCCAGGGTGACCCACAACAACAACAGCTGCAACACCACCAACAACAACTGCAGCGTCTGTTTCCTCCTAAACCGCAACAGCCCCAGCAAGGCACTTCTGCTTTCCCTCCCAGCGGCACCCCACAGACGCCCACCGCACTCCGCCAGAACGTCAAGACCCACCTGACCAAGGGTGAGCAAGCACCGGCTCCAGGCTGGCAGGGCGGCCAGCAGGGGAGCAACACTGGCCCCGGGTGCCCTGGTCCCAACCCTCACCAGCAGGCCCAGTGGCAACAGCAACACGGGCAGCAGAGGAGGAACGTTACCCAGCTGAACCCTATCAGACCAGGTGGGGCCCCTCCCATGGGGAACATGCCCATTCAGGGAGTCCCGATGGCGGGTCTGGGTTCCGGCCAGGCCCAGTCTCTGGGGCCTAAATCTGGGGTGAAGAGAACTGTGATGCAGCGAGCCAACAGTGGAGACGGAGCAGGGCCACAAGTTCCACAGAAAGTAAGAGTGGTCAAGCTTCTAGGAGGGGTGAGTTCCTGGTTTGGCAATTTACTTTTGGACTGACAGACATAGGGTTGCAAAATTCCGGGAGAATTCCGGAATCCGGAAGGAATAAACAGGGAATCCTGGGAATTTGGGGATAATGTACCGGAATTTTGCAATCCTAAATAAACAGCATCTTTGTTTCGTTTTGCCTTTGTCCTGCGGTTCGTTCGGTACCCTCTATTGTTTCCTTGAAAGTGAATTCAACGTAAGAATTTCCAGATACTTTTAAAGGTCACCCACTCACTAGGACCACATGTTTTGTAACCTATTCAGAATGCCATATGGCTCTCATTTTGGCAAGATGTATGCATAAAGTGTCCCATTTCCTTTGTTTTTGTGGTGGTATTGAAGATGAGGCGCTTCCACACCCATCTTAGCTTTAAAATGCTAATAGGAACCAGTCATTAATGTGAACTGTCTGGCATTTCTCTGACATCTATTAAATGTAATTGGTGTTTGAGACACCACTGCTCTTAAAGGTTGGTGTCTGTCCTTTTTGAAGGCATACCCATATTGTTTTTAAAAGATCTAGACGGGGGAACTTGTGCAAAACAGGCAAGACGGTTATGAGCCAACTCAGTCCAGATTCAGAAATCCCTCCTTTGTCAGCGTTGGATAATTTTATTCTCGTTGGTTCAAATCACTACTGCCGCCTTAATTATGAATTAATCACGGTTGTAAATTGGAAAAGGCTTTGTGTATAAACATTCGTATCTGTCGTTGATGAGGCAGTTGTGAGATGTGATGTATTTTGGAGTAAGCTGCTTTGCTCACATCCCAGAGGATAAGGATGTAAAGGCTGCATCGCAGGCTCTATCTCTCTCTCTCTCTCTCTCTCTCGTTCTCTCTGCTGCCCTAAATGAAGATAACGGAGTGTCAGCCACGTTAATAGAAACCTGTTCCTAGCTATCTGAACTGCCGCATCTCCGAGGGAGAGGGAGGAAGCCCATAGCTGTGCTGAAAAAGCAGATTCTCCAGATGCTCTCTCTTCCACCACACATTGTTCCGCTGTCATCGGCAGCCTGACAATGTTATCTCGCTCCCTCCCTCCCCTCCCTCTCTCCAGCAGCCGCCTCTCAGGTGTGTGAGCCATAGAAACGTCAACCCACGACTCGCGTCAATTAATCTTCCCCTTAGCAGGGCGGCTCTGCGCCATAATACCTGTGTAAGAAAGAGTTGCCACTTTTGAGGGAATTGGATTTGTATAGCTTAGGCAGTGCAGATAAGGGGGGGTTTAATCAGGCAGAATAGGTCCCTACAATGCAACATGCGCTACAAAAGCCAGGGGGGTGGGGAGGAGACTGGGTGGGTTAAAGGGACGGGGAACATGCGAAGCCGGTGTCACTCGGGTGTAATGCAGCTTAGCATCTGATGGGTGCAATCAGCAGCTGTAGATTTCTATAGGAGGATTAATCCATTTACTGTGGGATGACGGCAGGAGACCGGTCAAAGTCAGATAGCACTGCGGTCTTTCTCCCTCGTATTGATCTGTCACATTAAGAGGAGGAGGAGAGAAGAGACAGCCTTCATCTCTTTCCGCGTGTGGGTGTGCATGTGTGTAGCCTGTACGGCCCTAGCTATCTGTAACTATTTAATAACGAGAGCGTAACCATGTTGCATCTATTCTCAGCATGAGGCCCACAGTGCTCCGCCTCAAAGCTAATGTCTTCATGGGTATTGTGGTGTGAGAACAGGAAAGCTAGATTGGCTTCAGATATTGCTGAAGGGCGCATTTCAACAGGACCTTTTTCAACCGTTTTGATTTTCGATTTGATGTCTGGAATCCGTGATCGGTCTTGTGTTCTCTGCGTCGCCAGGCCCTTGGATCCAATCGAAGGACTCCATCCAGACCACACTGTGTAACAGTTAAAACCGAGAAATGAGTAGAAAGTCTGTTGGTCAGGGTTTGCCCCCCAAATGGCACTCTATGGCCTGCGATAGTGCACTACGTTGGCACCCTATTCCATACAAAGTCCCCCCCATAGGACTCCATTTAGGACACAGCCCTGCAGTCTATTTACTTTCCCTGTACTGTGTGAACTCTAGGGAGGAGATGTGAGTGGTGCCAGCACCCCAATCCAGCAGCAGGCCGCCAGGCCAGCCCCCCAGCTCCGCCAGGGCCCAGTGAGGAAGGTAACCCTGGCCAGCCCCCCCGGAGGACTGCCCATACAGGGCCTGGTCACACAGGGGGGCAGAGGGGGCATGGGCAACAGGGTAGGTTGTTATATCTACTCACACCTATCACCATTACGAGCACTACACACACAAAAACTGTGTTTGTGTCCCAAATGGCACCTTATTCCCTACATAGCCATTTGAGGTGCCATTTGGGACGGGACCGGTGGACTCTAATCAGGGCCGAGCAAACATGGGTTACTTACCAGGGCCTGAAACTGTTTTTTGGTCCACCAGCAAGTACTGTCATATTAAGGGCAGGTGTATTTTTGACAGGAGCGCTACCTAGAATTTTCATCTTTTAAATATAGATGTAAGAAAATCATCTCTTAATACATTGCTATTCGCTATGTTTTTCATGCCTCTGGCGTTCCCCTGCCGTTTGTTAGTAGCTGTACCATTTGGAGCAGGTCTGGTAATAACTTAAGACAGGACAGTATGCCAGGTGTAGTGATGTTGACAAGCTGAGAGTCGGCGTGACACGACTGCTACACGGGGTCCCCTGGCCTCTCTGTACGCTTGTCACCAGCCCGCCGTCTCGGCGGACGGGACGGACGCTCTTGGCTCGGGAAAGGCAGCCACCATGACAGGGAAAGGCAGCTACCATGACGCCTGGTTGGCTGGCTCTCTCCTTTGTACTCTGGGGTCGCTCCCCCTTTCCACCGCGGTGGCTGGCGAACGAACACACCACTCCCTCCCTCGCTCGCTCTCGTATGAAGATACAACAGATGTGAGCAGGCAGCATTCATGTTTTGACGTTGACACTGTATGTAGAAATATAATAAGTCAATCAAGCAAAGGCACCAGCCTGGAGATGTTTATGAGAAAATGGAGGAGAAAAAACGGCAGGTTTTTGAATTTTCACTCATGCTGAAAAACAGTAGACCCTGGTAGATGTAAGTCTCTCTGGATAAGACTGCTAAAGGGCGTAAATGTACAGTGTTCACTTTTTCCACATTTTGTTACGTTTCAGCCTTATCCTAAAATTGATTAAATTGTTTTTTCCTCATTAATCTACACACAATACCCCATAATGACATAGCGAAATCATGTTTTTAGACATTTTTGCTCCCTTATAAAAAAGAAAAACAGGAATATTCAGACCCTTTGCTATGAGACATGAAGTTGAGCTCAGGTGCATCTTGTTTCCATTGATCATTCTTGATGTTGGAGTCCACCTGTGGTAAATTCAATTGATTGGATATGATTGTCTATATAAGGTCCCATAGTTGACAGTGCATGTTAGAGAAAAAACAAGCCATGAGGTCGAAGGAATTGACCACAGTGGCCTCCATCATTCTTAAATGGACGAAGTTTGGAACCATCAAGACTCTTCCTAGAGCTGCCTGCCTGGACTAACTGGGGAGAAGGACCTTGGTCAGGGAGGTGACCAAGAACCCGATCGTCACTCTGACAGGGCTCTGACTTGAACCCAATCAAACATCTCTGGAAAAACCTGGAAATAGCTGTGCAAAGACACTCCTGTCCTACCTGACAGAGCTTGAGAGGATATGCAGAGAAGAATACAGGTGTGCCAAGCTTGTAGCATCATACCCAAGAAGGCTTGAGGCTGTAATTGCTGCCAAGGGTGCTTCAACAAAGTACTGAGTAAAGGGTCTGAATACTTATGTAAATGTGATATTTCATTTTTATTCTTTATAAATTTGCTAAGATTTCTAAACTGTTTTTGCTTTGTCATTATGTGGTATTGTGTGTGTAGATTGTTTTTATTCCTCAATGTAATCCATTTTAGAATAAGTCTAATGTAATTGTGGAAAAAGTCCAGGGGTCTGAATACTTACTGAATGCACTGTAGATATCACGCATCTCGTTGCCACTCGGCTGAATGTGGAATTAAAACAACATACCTGCATTTCCTCTCTCTTTCCCCCCTCCCCCTTTCTTTCCTCCCTGCCTGGTGCAGGTGGTTGTCCCGGGGTGTGGCAGAGCCAGCGGGGCCGCGGGAGGGACGGGTCAGCTGGGCCGGGGGCGCCTGATTCCTACCAGACAGAGCCAGAGAGGGGCAGAGGACAGCCAGGCCTGCACTGTGTCCATAGACGGCCTCTCCACATCCACCACCGACACGCAGCTCCGGAACTTGCTCAACTCAATCGGCCCCATCCAGGTAGGCCATCTTTTCTTGTCTCCATCTGTGTTTGCGTCTGAAATGGCACCCTAGAGTGCTCTACTTTAAATTAAAAATGATATATATATTTTTGAAGTAGAGCACTCTCGGGTGCCATTTGGGAAGCTTACCCTACTCTCCCTCCATGGTTCTCTGCTCCACCGGTAGAACGTCTTCTATGCTCCCTCTCATATTGGTGGACTCTTAACTAATGTGGATCCGATTGTGGTCTGCTAGCACCCTCTAGCTACAGAATGTAATATAACCACACCTGCCTCCCCCATCCACCCCTGCTCCCTCTTGTGGATGAGAGAAGCTTAAGACAGGGGTAGCAGCAACTGCTCTGTTCTAAACACGCCTGCTCTCCCCTTGTTCTGCTTATGCTGCCGCAGATGTTCAAAATGCTGCCCCAGCAGAGGAAAGCCATTGCCAAATTTCACAATCCCCAGCATGCCTTGAGTTTCCAAGTCAGCTTCAACAGGTAAATAAACCACTTTGTTTCACTCTCTCTTTTTAAAACCCACAATCCTCTGTCACTACTCTGAAAATGTAGTCATCGCCCCCCCTCCCAAAATGTATCATTATGAAAAGAGCTTACACCTAACACCAAATTAGAACGCTTACTCATCGATGCATCTTTCTTTTGGAACCATACAGGCATATGATAGATTTGTCCCATATTGATGTGTCACTGATTGATGTCTGAAGCCGCGCGGTAGAGGGTGGCGGCGAGTGCCCAGTGCAGGACGTCACGCCTGACGCTCATGTGGCTTGGAGGTTCCGGTGTACAGATCCTTCAGCTATATGTAACAACAGCTCTATGGAACACACAGAACCTACACAGCACCCTCATCCTCCTCACAACAAGCACCCCCGACCTCCTTGCCTGCTGACGGATCTACTGAGGAAAACTTCAACACAAAGCAGCATGTTTTGCTCATGTTTGAATTTCCGTAAAGGGGGAGCTTCAATGCCGGTTTCATATGACAAATATGTTTATGGTCACTGGTCTGGACACTTGGACAGACGTGACTAGAGGGAAGATGCTGGATAGTCTGTAATTTTTCAAACTTTGACAGAAGGAATTTGAGATGAGGAAAAGGTTTGTGCATCGGGCACTAACGACAACAAGAAGTAGTGGTTGACACTGGATAATGGTTGCTCCCCACCCTCAGCTCAGTTGTGAACACCATCTATATCAACGATTAGGGAAAAGAGTTTAGGAGATTTAACTTGTACTTGGAGATTTTACACATTTTCTGACGAGGTGTTTGAGGCAAGCTGCTGATGTAGGTCTTGACTGAAAGAAACGGGTGTAGAATAGGTGCGAAGCTTACCACTACATATTTTCCTTTCTGGCAGTGCCATTTTCCTTCTACAAATGGCAGCATTTCATAATTATTGTGGATTGGATGCGATGGGTTGACTCTGGGTAGAGCCCTTCCTCAAGTAGTGTTTCATTCCTGAGTAAATGGCACAGCCTAGTGGAGAATTTAAGCCATTTAAAAATATAATCTGGAATCTGGTTTGAGGGTATGATTATGGGGATTCAAACTTGACCTTGCATCAGGTAACGATTCCAAGGATTTTTATTCAAATAGAATTTAGATTGATTAGCCATGCAAATATAGGACGTTCTTAACCTATTCTTAACAGAATTTCACAGTTCTGTTAAAGAAAGCCCTTTTGACTGGCCACCATGTCTTCACCTTCACTTCTGGAGGAATACTAGGCTCGATGACATGGATAAATAGTGTGTATTTGTTAGGTTTTCTCTACATTTTAAGGTCATTGACGTTACGCGGATAGACTGGTTTAATTGTCCTTATGATGCTAGTGTGTCCATTTTGACCGTTTAGCGTTACTTGATCATTGGAAAAATGTGTACTTTAATAGGGAGCCGTTAGTTTTGTCTTTTAACTGGGTAAACATGAATAGGGTGTCTATGCTTGTGTGGTCTCGGAATCCGTTTTAGACTTTATTGACATTTTGGATGCACTCAACTTTAGTTTTGTGTATTGTTGGCATATTCTGATTTCATTGGTACATGTCATGTTTAGTGGGTGTGTTCGCTCCATAGTAAATTGTCATTACAGTTCCATTTTAAAGTTTATCAGTGTTTCCCTTAGAATTTGTTTTAGCAGTGGTGGCAACTGTCACAGAAGGTGGGTGGGGGGTCAGGCAAGGATCATAAAGGGGTTTATCTGGTGTTCGTGTTGGAGGGGCGTGGTAATTGGCGTGGTCAGCCCATTGGCGCAGCTTAATTCGATCCAGAATTGTCGGCGGAGAGACAAATTTGCTGTTTCTCAGCAAAATGTCCTGCAATTCTATGTATCACTTTTTGCCATGGCTGTGTTATGCTCACACATAACAAACGCAATGGGTACCCCAATCGGGCCCCTGGGTATGTGCCCGGTCAGTAATCCAGCCAGGCTAAAAATACTTCATAGGACGAATCAAAAATGTACCATATTAACTGTCTAGCTTTTATTTTTTTCGATTTCTAGTTCTCAAAGATTATATTATTAAATAATATATTTAAATTATCATTTCTAAGTACTTTGTCTGGTTTTTGTCATTTAAGTTTACACACAACATTTACCCATTCCACTTTTTTATATAGATATTTGGTGTGGCGGCAACAATTTAGCAGCACCGGTGCACCGCTGTGAAATGAATACAGGGGAAACACTGGGTTTATGATTGTCATGCTACATTGGTATAATGATTCAAATGCTGAGTATGGTTGGTAGTTTTATAGTCTGTCAACAAAATCTTTTACAGATTGATTGGGGGGGGGACTTTGAGGCGTCCAATTTTTGCAGGGTACAATTTTTACATTGCATCAGATGTCTTTTAGTTGCCATAAATTTAGATTCTGTATTGGATTGCTGATATGATTATTATTGGCCGATACGTTCAGAAGATTTTTGATATGGGTCATTTAGAAACCGTTGGAAGTTTAGTTTTGTTTCTGATCATATAGAACTCTAACCTGAGCTAGAACTCTTACTTTCATTTAATAGTAAACTTTAGTTTGACTCAATAGTAAAACAAGGATACTGGTTTGTGGTTTTTGCATTAGGCCACAATTCAGAATGTTGTAGCAGTCTTGCCAATCTATGTTTTTGTTTAGAATTTTGATTAGAACATCAAACCGCAAAAGGAAATGTCATACTTGTTTTTTTTAACTTAAAAACAAATTTACAAACTCATTCTATACTGAGTGCATTCATACATACATCATATTTTTTTTATAATTATTTGTTAATGATGGATTGCAGGTTTACTGAAACCTGGTGCAACAAATGCATATTTGTGTCAAAGTACCTTTCAGTATTGCTGGATCATGGCTCGGTTAGGTTTTTATTTTATTTTGCTTCCAAAAGTGACCAACCTCCTATAATAAGAGATCAGAATAAAACAGTTGCGGTATAATTTCATTATTTAGTATAATTTAGCGCAGTACCTGTTCCATTTGGGAAGGTGTGGGGGCAACCATTGTCAGTGTATTAGTAGTCATGAACATAACATCAAACAATTATAACTGTCACTGAATGTTTCACTTTTCCAAACTTTTTGAGTTCTCATTATGTGCTTTGTTGTATCAAGTTAACCTTTTTTATTTTTATAAATATATATATCTATATATCTAGATATAGATGTGTGTGTGTGTGTCCAGACTTTCATTATTCTACAAGTGTTTCATTTGTATGGAGAACAAAAACTTGAGAGCCTGGACCCTGTTTCTGTTTGTCGATATTTGAAGACGTTTTAAAGGGAAAATAAAATATGGCCTATATATACCATGAAAATATGGTTATGTGAAGCCGATTGAACTATTCTAGCCCACAACTTTGTGTGTCTGATGTCTATTTGTCGTTACGGTGAGGTAGCTCAATTCGGATGCCAGCTGTCCTTCATTGTAATCAAATCTTTTTCTTACAGTATTGGTTAGTTTTTATCCTGCCTGGTTATTGTCTCTTCCAGTATACTGACTCCCCTCCCTGTGCTGTTTTACCAAATCCTTGAACAATTTCCTGTTGCACAATTCAACTTGGGAACTAGGTGTATCAGTAAGATTAGGTAACTTGTGGTTTTGAATGTAGGCTACATAGTTTGAATGTAGGCTACATCGTTCCATTACATGCTAATTGGGTACAATCTGCCATTATTTCTGGCAATGAATCTTCATTTTATTTTTTGTGAAGTATCTTTACTCAAAGTATATGAGTGTATATATTCATAGTTTACATTTAATTACCCCCATCCTCCCCAACACACAGCACTGATAATTCATTATTTGAGATGCCATAGTATTAGCTGTCAGCATAAGGAGCAGAGGATGGCGCATGTGTTACCTAGCAGTTTCCTGTACTCCTTGTAAGTCGTAAAGGGCAACATGTTACAATTGAGTACAATTTTAAAGTTTTTTTTTTTTTTTGGTCACTTACTGTTTTGGGCTTTCTCTGACTACTGACTGAGGTTTTATTTTGTTAGATGTTTGAACTGGCCACTTCTTTGCACGTTGTTCAATGTTTTTTTTGTGCTGAATTTAAATTTGAATCCTATGGATTTGAAAAGTATTGGCAATGCCATTTTAAGTCGCATTAGTAAAAGACATGAATGTTATGTCTTGTAACAGAGAACCAGGTTCATATTGGACCTATTTTTGTACCTTGTTTCTAAGGTGTTTATTGCCGTTGTACTTACGTGTACTGTATGATGAACGTTGTGCTTTTTGTGTCATCAGGTTTGGAGCACTCCACTTTAGCTGTTTTAATGTTGATGATTTTTTTGGGAAGCTGCATTTAATTTAGGTTTTAAACAGGATGCTACATCTACTGATTTGACTGATCTGCTCACATCAAATTGTTTGCTATTGCTTATTTTATTTTAAATGTCAATGGTTTTCTAAGATGCAACTACAGGACATGCTGCTTAAAATGTTATCGTGGCCGTTGGGTTGAAGAAGTGCCTGAAGTTTTAAAAGATCTCCGAACTTTGAAACTACTAACGTTTCTTATTCTTCACTTAGGTTTATTGGATGGGCTCCAGAAGCGCATTGTTTTTTTGTTGTTGCAGGACCACGGCTGAATATCCATAGTTGACTCCTTTCCTCCTTTTATTTTTTAGGTGTGATCCCGTGGACTGGCACCTTGCCTCAATGCTAACACGGTTTGGTTGTTTGCAGGTCCTGTGAGAACACAATTGACTACTTTTTCCTCTTGATAATTCAGTTGATTTTGCAGCATGGTTTTGGGCCTCAAACCCCATTGTCCGGACTTACGCTTCTTCCATCAACCCCTTGTCCTGTAACCCTATCCTCCCAACCTCCAAGGTTGGCATTGACTCAGTTGAGGTGTGTTGTTATTGTGGTTGTTGCTGCTCTTAACCCTCTGTATCAAGCAGGGGCCCTGTCTGGATTACCTTTGTTTGTTAGCCCAATGGATGGAGGTTAACATCTCTGTGACGACACCCGGGTTCACAGATCAGACACGCTTAAAGCCACACGCTTCCACTCCACCCAAGTCATGCCAGCTATGCTCGGCATTCAAATGTTTGGTTGGATCATAAAAAAGACACCACTGATTTGTTATACTGTGGACGGTGTGATATTGTCACTGAAAAAACTGACTTGAATTGTTGAAAATATACCAAAATGTATGTTTCACATTTGTGTTGAAAGAAATGTTGATCAATCAAGATTGTACAAACCAACATTGTTCAAGAATTTCAGTGTTTGTCTGTGAAATGTTTGCTTGAGGTGCCTTTGTAAACTGAGATGCAACATGTTGAAATATGCTATTATTTTTACACAATATACAAGATACAATGTGCATTGTTGAATAATTAAGTGATTCCATACCTAAATAAACACCAATGTATTTTGTCTTTTGGTTTTCTTGAATTAACTTTGAAAATAAAGAAGTGCGATTGATTCTTTAAAAAGTGTTTCACCTTTATTTAACCAGGTGAAATATCGCAGTGCGATTGACGCCTAGTATGATGTGCTAACTATAGGTAGAAACAAATTATGCTCAAGTCATTCTTACGATAATAAAAGTATGCCTATGTACAGTTGAAGTCAGAAGTTTACATACACCTTAGCCAAATACATTTAAGCTCAGTTTTTCCTAGTAAAAATTCCCTGTCTTTGGTCAGTTAGGATCACCACTTTATTTTAAGAATGTGAAATGTCAGAATAATAGTAGAGAATTATTTCGGCTTTTATTTCTTTCATCACATTCCGGGTGGGTCAGAAGTTTACATACACTCAATTAGTATTTGGTAGAATTGCCTTTTAAATTGTTTAACTTGGGTCAAGTGTTTCGGGTAGCCTTCTGTGACTGAGTCAGGATTGCTCGCACACACTTTTTCAGTTCTGCCCACACATTTCCTATAGGATTGAGGTCATGGCTTTGTGATGGACACACTAATACCTTGACTTTGTTGTCCTAAATCCATTTGCCACAACTTTGGAAGTATGCTTTGGGTCATTGTCCATATGGAAGACCCATTTGCGACCAAGCTTTAACTTCCTGACTGATGTCTTGAGATGTTGCTTCAATATATCCACATAATTGTCCTTCCTCAAAATGCTATCTATTTTGTGAAGTGCACCAGTCCCTCCTGCAGCAAAGCACCCCACAACATGATGCTGCCACCCCCGTGCATCATGGTTGAGAAGTACGTTCATCTCTAGGAAACAGAACGCTCCTTCCCTAGCGGTATAACGGCTGCGTGGTCCTGTGGTGTTTATACTTGCGTACTATTGTTTGTACAGATGAACGTGGTACCTTCAGGTGTTTGGAAATTGCTCCCAGTGATGAACCAGACTTGTGGAGGTCTACAAAAAAAATCCTGAGGTCTTGGCTGATTTCTTTTGATTTTCACATGATGTCAAGCAAAGAGGCACTGAGTTTGAAGGTCGGCCTTGACATACATCCACAGGTACTCCAAATGACTCAAATGATGTCATTTAGCCCATCAGAAGCTTCTAAAGCCATGACATTTTCTGGAATTTTCCAAGCTGTTTCAAGGCACCGTTAACTTAGTATATGTAAATTTCTGACCCACTGGAATTGTGATACAGTGAATTATAAGTGAAATAATCTGTCTAAACAATTGTTGGAAAAATTACTTGTCATGTACAAAGTAGTTTGTTAACAAGAAATTTGTGGAGTGGTTGAAAAATGGGTTTTAATGACTCCAACCTAAGTGTATGTAAACTTCTGACTTCAACTGTAAATTCCTTTGAATATTTGGAGTTATGTACTCGCTTTTTCCATCTTACTACCAACCATTTACAGTGTTGCAGACACACCTCAGGGTTGTTGGTGACAGCAGATGCAATACATCAAATGTTTACACAAAATAAATTACGCAAACTTCCATTTTCAACGTGACCCCCCTAAGAAACCAAGTTGTGTTTTCCAAAAATGCCAGATGACTGCTCATGTTTGCAAATGTCCACGATTGTTGAAATGGTTGTTCAAACTGCAGCAGTCAAACATGAGGCCCCCACAGGGATTAGCGAGAGCTTTATTTACCTGCTCTGCGGAATGCTTTCTCTCAGCCGCTTTTGTATCTGCCAGAGACCCAAGGTCAACGCTCTGGAGGAGACGTGCCGCTTTGTCTCTCCCAAGTTTCCACCTCACAATATCAACAACAATACACAATGTAGGTGACTCTGGAGAAGGAAGTGGAATTCCTAGTCGTGTTGCAACAGTGTTCAGACTTCAGAAACCTTGCAGTGGCCCTACCTCTTTTTGAGACTTGGGGGCGGGGGGGGCGGGGGGGGCATTTACTCTGTACTTCTAGTCTTCCTTTGCTCTTACACTCTGCTCAGTGTAAGATGTAGAGAGCTACTCAGTAGTACAGCATTAAACATTGACCAGACATACCGTGGCTCTATAGACCTTTTTTATCACAGTTCATTCATGTAATGGGTTAATAATCCTACCACAATTTATTCAAGAGAGTGAAGCCTAAGTCTTAGTATTTGTGATCGGTCGGCCTCTGAAAGTCGTCATTCCTTGTTTACCTTTCGAACAACATTTTATATGAAGGGGTATACATAAAACTGTTGAATGTTGCAGTATCATTCATAACACGTGAATTCAACATCAAAAAGAGTATCCAAAATTAAAGTCCAACTCGATTCATCCATTTTACAGCTGAACTGTGTGTTCTTAGTGTCACAGTACCCAACCTTCTGAGAAACTATTCACGCAGCATGTTGGGAGAAGCACAAGGTCAGCCTTAAGGGCATTACCCTTCTAACAGTTTTGAGGGTTAAATTAATTGCTAAAGGCCACAATGGCTGTAGGGGAGGGCACCAGCACTGGGTGTGTATCTTTTAAATTCACAAAACAAAAAAATTAACATACAAACATGTCAAAGATTTTGGTGACTTACAGTTCATATAAGGAAATCAGTCAATTGAAATAAATGAATTAGGCCCTAATCTATGGATGTCACATGACTGGGAATATAGTCACAGATACCGTAAAAAGGAAGGGGTGTGGATCAGAAAACCAGTCAGTATATGGTGTGACCACAATTTGCCTCATGCAGCGCGACACATTTCCTTCGCATAGAGTTGATCAGGCTGTTGATTGTGGCCTGTGGAGTTTGTCCTACTCCTCTTCAGCGAAGTTGCTGGATATTAACGGGAACTAGAACACGCTGTCGTACACGTAGATCCAGAGCATCCCAAACATACTCAATGGTGACAAGTATGGTGAGTATGCAGGCCATGAAAGAACTTGGACATTTTCAGCTTCCAGGAATTGTGAACAGATCCTTGTGACATGGGGCCGTTCATTATCAGGGCTGAAACATGAGGTGATGGCGGCGGATGAATGGCACGATAATAGGTGCCAGGATCTCGTCACAATATCTTTGTGCATATCAATTGCCATCAATAAAATACAAGTGTGTTCGTTGTCCGTAGCTTATGCATGCAGATGAGCTTCCCTGAGATGGTTTCTGACAGTTTTTGCTGAAGTTCTTCAGTTGTGCAAACCCACAGTTTCATCAGCTGTCCGGGTGGCTGGTCTCAGACGATCCCGTAGGTGAAGAAGCCGGATGTGGCGGTCCTGGGCTGGCGTGGTTACACGTGGTCTGCTGTTGTGAGGCCAGTTGGACATACTCCATACGTTGGAGGTGGCTTATGGTAGAGAAATGTACAATCAATTCTCTGGCAACTTCTTGTGGACATTCCTGCAGTCAGTATGCCAATTACACGCTCCCTCAAAACTTGACATCTGTGGTATTGTGTTGTGTGACAAAACTGCACATTTTAGAGTGGTCCTTTATTGTCTCCAGCACAAGGTACACTTGTGTAATGATCATGCTGTTTAATCAGCATCTTGATATGCCATACCTGCCAGGTGGATGGATTATCTTGGCAAAGGAGAAATGCTCACTAACAGGGATGTGAACACATTTGTGCACAAAATCTGAGCTAAATAGCTTTTTGTGTGTATGACATTTTTTGAGATTCTTTAATTTCAGCTCATGAAACATTGGACCAACACTTTACATGTTGTGTTTATATTTTTGTTCAGTGTAAATATTTAAATATATAAGCTAGCTGTGCTTGATTGAGCATGCCTGGCCCAATGGAAGAGTCCCAAAAGTGAAAACCCCACCTGACCGTCTGGCACTTCAGGCAGGCTCATGGGAAAGCTCACAGTATTTGAAAGATTTTAAAGACTATTGAACTGGATGCCTGGATGCCACCTGAGCCATTGTTTGCCATTGAAATGTGGTGATAAGCAATCCTAACTGAGACCTGAAGACTTGTACTAGATCCACAAACTAATGCTTAGCCCTAGACTTTACCTGCCATTGTGGTGAGCAGAAGACCCAGGCTTTAACCCACCCAGCCAGTAACACCAATAACCATTTGGCTTACTCCCACCAGATTTTTCTACTAACATAACTTTTTGTATTAGAATAAAAACTTAGTTTTATTTTGAAGACCACTTATGAATGAATAAATGTGTTATGAATGTTGTATGAATGCTGCTGCAACATACATAAAGGTGTTATAAATGCCTTAAGCATACCCCCTTCATGTAAAGTGTTAACTACCTTTTACCTGGGGTGTGTATTTGATGAATACAGTCCATTCGGAAAGTATTCAGACCCTTGACTTTTTCCACATTTTGTTATGTTACAGCCTTATTCTAAAATTGATTACATTTAGTGCTGGGCCATTCAAAGACTGAAGCCACTCCTGCGTTGTCTTGTCTGTGTGCTTAGGGTCGTTGTCTTGTTGGAAGGGGAACCTTTGCCCCAGTCTGAGGTACTGAGAGCTCTGGAGCAGGTTTTCATCAAGGATCTTGCTCTACTTTGCACCGTTCCATCTTTCCCTCCATACTGACCAGTCTCCCAGTCCCTGCCGCTTAAAAATATCACCACAGCATGATGCTGCCACCACCATGCTTCACCGTAGGGATGGTGCCAGTTTTTCTTTAGGCGTGACGCTTGGTATTCAGGCCAAGGAGTTCAATCTTGGTTTCATCAGATCAGAGAGTCTTGTTTTTAATAGTCTGAGAGTCCTTTAGGTGCCTTTTGGCAAACTCCAAGTGGGCTGTCATGTTCCTTTTACTGAGGAGTGGCTTACATCTGGCCACTCTACCATAAAGGCCTGATTGGTGGAGTGCTGCAGAGATGGTTGTCTTTCTGGAAGGTTCTCCCATCTCCACAGAGTAACTCTGGAGCTCTGTCAGAGCGACCATCCCTGACCAAGGCCAGTCTCCCCCGATTGCTCAGTTTGGCCAGGCAGCCAGCTCTAGGAAGAGTCTTGGTGGTTCCAAACTTCTTCCATTTAAGAATGATGGAGGCCATTGTGTTCTTGGGGACCTTCTATGCTGCAGAAATGTTTTGGTACTCTTCCCAGGAGCTGTGCCTCAACACAATCCTGTCTCGGAGCTCTACAGACAATTCCTTCGTCCTCATGGCTTGGTTTTTGCTCTGACATGCATTGTCAATTGTGGGACCTTATATAGACAGGTGTGTGCCTTTCCAAATCACATCCAATCATTTGAATTTACCACAGGTGGACTCCAATCAAGTTGTGGAAACATCTCAAGGATAATAAATAGAAACAGGATGCACCTGAGCTCAATTTTTTTCGATTCTCATAGCAAAGGGTCTGAACACGTATGTAAATAAGCTATTTCTGTTTTTAATTTTTAATACATTTTCTGAAATAAAAATAGCCGTTTTTGCTTTGTCATTATGGGGTATTGTGTGTAGATTGATGAGTGATTTTTTTTTTAAATCAATTTTAGAACAAGGCTGTAATGTAACAAAATGTGGGAAAAGTCAAAAGGTCTGAATACTTTCCGAATGCACTGTATGTCAAATAAATGTAATATTTTATGTGTCCCAATAACATTGCACCACTTTCCCAGCTAGAGCATTTTACAGAACAAGACCAAACATTTAGTATCAGCAATATCATCAAAAGTATAGTCTTCTGGGACATCCTACCAATTCACCAAAAGTTGTGTTCCTATTATTGCTGCTGGTCCATCTTGGCTAGTCACTTCTTAATTGGAAGATTAAAGAATGTTCAGACAATTGCACCCTAGATAGAACCTAAGTCATGGGTGTTGATGCTTGTGTCCTCTTGCTCTGTCGCCTGAGTAAGGAAACATGTTAAGTGCCTCAACCACATGGTGTCGCACTTCTACATGTTAACAGATTGACTTGATGCCGCCGTTTTCACTTTGTTGATTTAAAATCATATAGATTTGATGTGTGTCGATAATCGAATGGGTCATGATGACCAGAACACAGACGTTCAATAGATTTAGGCCAACAAGTACCCTAGCGGGTAAGAGCGCTGGGCCAATAACCGAAAGGTTTATGGTACGAATCCCCGTGTCGATCAGGTGAAAACTGTCGATGTGCCCTTGAGGCACGCAAGGCACATCACTCTGGTAAATAGCATCTGCTGAATTACTCAAATGTAAATATAAGCTTAATCATTTGCCAACTTATCTTTCAGTTGTATGACCATAATGTGTGAAGTAGATACATACCGTACTCCATGCGTTGGTGGGCATGCATCCTCAAGGACTTGGAATACTGCGCCATTGTTTTAGCGCAACAGTCGCTGTTCCTTGAATGGACAGGCAATTGTGTATTAGGCATTTGTGTATTTATGTGGCAGTGAACTCTTCATTGAGCAAATATTTGATTTAACTACGTTTCCTGTAAATGGAATTGCTCACAGAGTCTCCAAGCAGGTTTAGGGCTAACAAACACGGTTCTGTCTCTAAGTTTTTCAGAAGTTATTTGCGAAAGGCTAACCTCGTTAAATTTGACGTAGGGTCTCTACATTTCACAAGCAGACATTAGGCAGTTCAAAGCAGAGCGGAATTCCTGCAATATTATCTCGATACGTTAAACTTCACATTTAATTTATTCATAGCTAAACACCAAACTTTGAGTAAAACACGCGCTTAACTCACATTTTAGACACATGCATTGGTGTCAAAGGGAGACTTGCGCCAAAGTTATGCAATTGAAGCAACAGTTCGAATTTTAATTTTGGTAGTCTATGTTCCCCTATGGACCCAGAATGTCAATTTCCAAGAGATATTAGAAAAAGACATGTAACAACTGCAGGTTTGAATATTTTCTTTATATCATTTTGTAATAAACATATAAATAATAAACTCTAGACATTTTTGACACATCGCCCTGTTATGAAAGTTAACTGGAACGCTATAAACTATCCAAACTGTGCATATGCCGCATGTAATTTCTATAAAACTATTTCCCTATTACAAAATATGAAAGGAAAAATACATTTTAGTAAATTTACAGGAGTTACTTATTCATTTATTCAACGAAACGTTTTTTTTTCTATAGGCTACTACTTATACTGTTACTGAATTGTCAGAATGTGCATTTCACATTTTCTCAAAGAAATAGAAAAAAGAAATACAACAAAAGCAGAGGAAATATACATGAGGCAGAATATCTGTCCCACTCTGACAACTTAAACGAAACGTTTCCAACATAATAGAATTCTTAATAAACAAAACAGTACAAGATTTCCAAGTCGTTTCCCAACTATTTAAATTAAAATATATTCTCGTATCTTACACTATTTCAAATAACGAAATGTGATTCGGTAACGATCTGTCAAAATCTAATTTACAATTCTGTGTATAAAAATATAATTTATGGACCCCCACGAAGTTTGTTTATCCCCAAAATATAACAGTCAGTTGCACATGATATGCACAGAACATTGCAACCTGTCAAGAAGTTTGCTGCTTTTTACATGGTCTTCTTTTTCTTTGCGGTTTACTTGAGATATACAAAAATAGATTTTGCACAACTAGCTGGTCACACAGTTTTAGAATCCATCCGTGTGATACCAGTTAGTTCACATGAGAATAAATTATTCAAATAAAACTTTTAAGGCTCCATTCATTCTTTGAAAGGGACACATGTAAAAGTCACTGAAATAAATATCCCAACTCCGCTGGGGCCTGTCTTTTTCATTCTACTATTGTTTATTGTTCTACATTAGTCTCATTTTGATTTTCCATATGAGGTTTCAACTTGAGTTTATTGACATCCCCAGTGGGTGAAGCGCGTGGCTATCCAAGAGCCACGTTCCTAATTGATATAGAATCTTGGAGTACCAGTGCACTCCGTCCTCGTGTAAGGTGGCGTTGGGCATGGAGTAGTCTTTCGGGGATAGCAACGAGGACAGCCAGTAGCTCATTCTGACAGGTGCAAACGCCAGGTGCGCTAGATTGTGGTCTTCAATTACCGCGTAACATGACGCAAGCACCTGATCTACCACGATGGTTCCTTGAACCGTCACAGGCGCAAATGACCCCTCGTGCTCCTCCGTGTAAATCCGTTCCACGGTGACCGACTTCAGTTGGTTATGCAAATCATCAAAGACGACCACCTTTTGTCCAGGTTTGACTTTGCTCGCAAATACTGCTGACATGCTGTGGAGATCATCCGTTGAGTTGTTGACCACAAAGAGCATATGTGCAGCAGTAAGGATGATTTTCTGGGCTGGTTCTTTAGTCTCTAGCACATAAAACACTCTTCTGGTTGCAGAGTCCTGGTCCACGAACATGATGAAGTCGCTATATGCGAGGTTCCCATCACTGTTGGCTGCCAGCACTTTGTCGCCAACTCTGAGGTCTTTCACTGCCTTCCTGCTTCCATCTTTGAGAGTTACCGAAGCGGTGCCTGGGAAACAGCCTCCTGATTTGGCAGCAACTGAGTTTTCTGTTGAAACAGAAGAGATTATATTAGTGATTGTGAATATATATCCATCAATTATTTGATTTACCCACGAGAGCAGGGCGAGCTGAGCTCAGCACTGTGGAATATGTATATAGCATGGGCCTGGCTATGAATGAACCACTGTCACATAAGCCTATTATCTCTATCCATACTTTATAAAGGATAGAGGACTGAAAATTGTGATTTTAGACGTATTTATCAATATCCTATATGTTACATTACTACCCCCCTGCTTCTTGTTGCATTAGATGAGAAAACCGAAAGCCCTGGGTCTGCTGACGTTAATTAAAAACCAATAAAGAACGGTCATTGTCATTCTAAATCAGCTTGTGGACCGAGCCATTCTTGGAAAAGAACACTTGCGCCTTTCCCAGCTTCTCTTCCCATATTTGCTCAGGTGCAGAAACCTCCATGTGACAATTCACACACATAGCCTAGTACTCTCAGAAAAAAAACATGAGCGCCGCAAAGACTATTTACCCAGTGGAGCCACTTTTCCAAGCCTCTCAAGATGCAGATTTGAATTTAAATGAGGGCCAAGACTCTAAATGCTTGCAGTCGACCAACATCAATGCCCCTTCTTTTTACCACCTCTCCCCCGCTTTGTTGTCAATCTTGATGGCAATAATTTGGGCCTTTGGAGAACTCTTTACATTCCGATCTCCAGGATCACACTGTCAGTAAGCACACACATCCACAGAATAGAACCGACCCCGCTCTGAATTTCTGGATCTAATCTTATTTTAAGATTCCGTGGCATGAAATAAGGTGACAATTGAAAACTAGATTTGCCCCAAACGAATTCAACATTCGTAAGTCTAAATCCCTTTGGTAAAAGTCACATGACCCCCAATGACACGGAATATATGATGTCAAAACGAGTGTGTTGAATTTTAAATAGGTGTTCCATTAAATTCAAAACGCAAAGGTGCTCTTCGGGAAGAATAGGGCTAAGTCGATTTCCATATGTTTTTTTTTGGGGGGGGGGAAACTCAAGAGATGACATTAACCCAAAAGATTTGCCTGAAGTACTTTGGTAAAATGTATATACATTTTGGATGGCCAACACGGATCCAAACAGAGGCCTAGAATTGATTGATTCGTTCGAAAAAAAATCACAAATCTACACATCTAAAGCTGTAATATATTTAGTTAACTCGAATAGTCTTCTCTTGACGTGCAATGATTTTGGAGTCAATAGCCTATCAGTTAGCTTACAGGGCACAAAATTAAAGTATTAGGTCATGGCATTTTATGAGTGTGGGAATAGATTTTGTGAAGTATAAGGTCGTGGTTCCATCTAAGAGACGGTGTGGGGCAATAAAAGATCATTAAAAAAAGGTCTGGTAGGGTCTGTGCATTAAACATGAACAGGAAATGACCCATACACAACACAACTACTATGAAGATGGAGTAGGCCTACTTATTTGAAATCTAAATAGCCCTATAAATCTAGAAGAAATATAACCGATAGGCCTCAAATGAAAGGACAAGAGATCACGGTATAACACGTGAATAGCAAGAGGACACAGAACTCTGAAGGTTGGAGGAAGCATCAAATAATATCCTAGAAACGTTTTTTTAAATATATATAAAATATTTTATTAGAAACGTTGTTTATTTCTATCCAATAATCTATGTTGATTAATTGTCTAGCTGGAGTGGCATATTGGTTAAAAAACAAACAGTTTTATAATCAATAACTTTATTCGTTCATCGGTGAGGAATAGGCCTTTATACAACGTCCATGCAACTTCCTTTGTGGGTTTTGATGTAGGCTAATGTCAGTAACTGGAATTTAGACAAGTTAAATGTGCGAGTTTAAATCGGATATAATAATGTTTTGATGGGGAGGGCAGGGGGGAGGGGGGCTATATTCCCTGTCATTACCACCTTTTCCATTCACATTCGTTTTTAATGTCGGTGATGGTGACGAACGGCTTCTTAACTTGACACCCTACCTGCTTTGACAGAACAGTGGATGTGGGCCTTGGACTCGTAGTAGACCCAGTCGAATCCAGCCTCCACTGCAAGTCTGGACAGCGTGCCGTATTTGCTCTTGTCTCTATCGGAGGTCGTGATATCCACTGCCCTTCCCTCGTAGTGTAGGGACTCTTCGAAATGGTGCCCATCCTCGTCCCAGCCCTCGGTGACGCGGAGCTTGACCCCTGGCCACTGATTCATGACAGAGATAGCCAGGGAATTCAGCTTGTCTTTACATCTCTGGGGAAAGGAAAATGGACCAGTTGTCTATTAAGATATATCAAATTCACGAATCATGCTCACTAGATGCTAATACCCTTTCATGTGTATCAGGCCTGGGTATTAAGCCTCATAACCTTAATTCGATGCCTGAAGGTATGGGCGATTTTGTAGATGCGTGGTTCGAGGCCAAAACCACCGTCCTATAGAGTTGCCATGTTCATATATTTCAAGGTCTTCAATGGTCTTTCCAAAGTACAAATCATTAAATAGTTAACATTTCATTATATCTGGTAAACCTGAATATCTCCAACATTCCACCACACTAAACGTCAACTGAGATTCAATCAAATACCGTCCATCGTGATGTTTGATGGAGTGACATAGCCTATGTGAGGGGATATACGTCTACTCACAATGTGAATGGTTTGTTTGAATTACCTAAGCTCGAATGTTCTGTGTGAAGAGCAGCGTCAGAAGGGCACATCTCAGATAGAGAAGCTTGTGATGAAAAATTGATAAGGCATTGCATTCGCTTCACTGGCCTAAAATATATAGATTTGGTCCTTGGACAGGTGCGACCGCTCAATGGCCTATGTGTACTCTCTTCCACGATGATATAAGATGTGATAGACTCAAATAAAACGAAATGCTGGAATGAATTACATATCTAAAACGCATTAGAATGGGAAAAATGTATCACTTAATGAAACCAAGAATCTTTAGTAGGCTAAAATGTGTGTTTTCTTGGAATAAATAATTGATATTGAGGATCATCTTCAGAAATAACTGAGTTATAAAATAGTTTCCTGTAATCGGAACGTTGCACTTCCTAACCTAACCTTGTGAGATGCTTGGCCATCTCCAAGACAACCCTTCTCAACACTTAACAAATAGGGCCTATGGAAAATATAACATCACAAAAAGCGTATTTTCACCGCAACCAGAGGGAAAGTTGAATTATTCTTGTCGCCACAGTTCTTGGGACGTGACAGGACTACTCAACCGGAGGTTGACAGACAGACACACACAGAGACACACACACACACACACACACAGAGAGACACACACACACACACACACACACACACACACACACACACACACACACACACACACACACACACACACACACACACACACACACACACACACACACACACACACACACACACACACACACACACACACACACACACACACACACACACACACACACACACACACACAGAGAGAGACACACACACAGACAGAGACACACACACACAGACAGAGACACACACACAGACAGAGACACACACACAGACAGAGACACACACACACACACACACACAGAGACACACACACACACACAGACACACACACACACAGAGACACACACAGACACACACACACACAGACAGAGACACACACGCACACACACACGCACACACACAATCCTTTTCCGTTTGTAGGCAACGATCCCCAAGACATGCTGGTCATAAGGTTAGTCTACCAGTGGTATCTCAATTAGCCTAACCGGTCTTTCTTGCGAGAGGTAAAAAAAAAAACACATTATACTCGCACTTGTAGCATGCAGTAGGTGAAAAAAAAACATTCTGAGTACGATAGCCGGACTCAAGAGCCGTGAAGACTAAACTATTTATTAATTCATTGGGTCGTGTGCCGCAAATCAAGCCAAATTATGTTCAGCCACCGTGAAGCCCAGCAGGATCCCTCAGCGGCGCTTTGTGCTCAGACTAAAGTTGTTCAACAAGCCTCGCCCGCAGCCTGCCTCTTAATCTTCCCACAAATGAAATGGTTAGAGGAAACACTTATTACCTGTCAGTGCAAACAACCCACTGCTCCATCTCAATATCGCCTCGTTTGCGTGGTAATATTCCGTTCACATTAAGCTGTGCTTGCTACAGACGACCATTGTGATGTTTTTATTTGCGACACTCTTCGGGGGCTGCGCGCTAAAAAAAATGTCTGTAAAGCGAGGACGTCATTAACTTTCCTCGAAACGAACTTGTCTTTGTAGTTGATGGGACTGCTTGGTTAACCCGCTCACTCAAAATGAGTTGGCGCAGCCCGGGGCATCACGCTTTTATAGTCATCACTTTAACTGGAGTTTTATTTACATTTAGGAAACCACAACAGACACACGTTTAATCTCAGTTGAAATGACAGTTTGATTAAACAACAGTGAGACTATTCCAGGAATCGATCGTCTATAATAGCCTATAACTTTCAGTGCGCCCTGTGCACCCACAGAGCGTCCGCGCGGTCCCCACGACAGCCCACTGGATTGACCTTTACGCACAACAACCATCCAACATAGAAGATGGCAAACATATTCTAGATGCTAACCATTAGCTCTTCATATTATTCAGATATTACGTTGGTTTATCTCTAACTCGTGCTGTTGTTGCAGGTGCGTCTATACATTAAGGCTACGAAGTGCGCCACTAAACAGCAAATAAATACTGGGCACGATATACTTAATACGTGTTTTGTCTGAACTTTGTTTATGCTTCCTCTTCCCATTGACCAAAGGTCATGCCTTCAAATGCTCCCGCCTATGTTAATGAGCCTCCTTTGCCTTGCCTGGTTGATGTAATGCAAACACGTCCTTTCTTTGAATTATAGTCTAGCACAAAACAGAAAGCAATGAGGTTATTTTGTCACTCACAATGAAATAATGTTTTTTTTAATGGTTTTGCGCATTTGTTTATGCGGTCATAACAGAATAAAACCCCCAATACATCCTCTACTCTATTCAGATCGATAAAGAAGGCAGGTAAATGGAGGTAAAAGCGCATGGTGTGTCCAAAAAGCAGAGTCCTCGGCACAATTCCCTGTTCAACCACAGCTTAAACGGGTAGTGGTCGATGGCTACAGACAGAATATAAGGTTGAATCTCACTCTAGCCTCCATTTAAAGTGTGATAACGTATATATTGAAGGAAGGGAAGGGAGCGTTTAAGAGAGATGTTGAGACTGCACGCAGGGTGAATATTTAATCAGAGCTCGTGCCCATGTCGCTGTAGACGGTCCAGGGAGTCCGGCTCGCGCACCTCATCACACTACTTCAGGCTCAGTCGCATTTTAAGGTGGCCGGACTGAAGTAATTCGGTTATTATTAAAATAGCAGCACAGCAAGTGCGGCATAAGCGTAATAAACACCCAATTTAGGCCAAACAGTAGCTGGAAATCAAGTAGCCTTATGGGCGCGAGACATGCTATCCAGACTGTGCATTTCTGACCCATATTTATATGGACAATGCACGCAAGCTAGCCACCCAGAATCTTATGAAGACATCACAGACTAGCATTCGGCTAATGGAAATCAGATTTACAGAAATTACAATGCTTATTTGCCACTTAGCCTTTGCAAAGCAAATGCATTACGCAAGGCGCAGTCGGTGCGCCTTGCTATATCATTGCACTAATTGGCCGCGTCCCACCCATTTATGAAGTGGTAACAGTGTTCAGAACATTCTCAAAGAAATGTCAGTCTTCATGCGCCGATAAACACTATACTGCGAAAGGGTGAATACCATTATGCAAGAATATATCTGAATGCGCCAACCATGCATAAACAACACCGCTGCTATAGTCATAGATGCCAGATCAGATGACTGAAATTAAGATTTAAGACAAGATGTAATCTAAATCTTAACTGTGCAATAGGTGAATATCCTATTGATATATAGTAAGCTAATGCATAACACAGCCTGTGCGCGTCTGTACAAGACAAGGCCTTGATACAAATATAGATATGAGGAGAGAGAACCACGTAAATATTTCAAATAAACTGCCACAATCATGAAGGCCGGGTGTTTTACCGAAATGCCACTAGGCCTATGTCATGTCTCTGGTTTGATTATGAAAGCCTTACCCATGCAGGACCTAATCAAAAGTGCAACGCTCTGAGATTGAAACGGAACCTTTTCACACATCTGCTTTAAAAAGCACAGACCTGAGACCTAAATATGTCCTTATTTGTGCTGCGCAATCTTCATCCTTATGTGAAAGGTTGTGTTAGACAGTGTGCTAGAAGATGCACGGCATTAAACATGTATTCGTTTTACCTGAGTCATGAGCCTGTCCGCACCGGTGTTCTCTTCATCCTTGAAGATAATGTCAGTATTGTAATTGGGAGTCAGTTCTTTAAATCGCTCGGAGTTCCGTGTGATCTTCCCTTCATATCTGCCACTGGCCCCCAGGGTCTTCTCCGCGACGTTTGGGATGAACTGCTTGTACGCAAGAGGTGTCAGCTTCTTCGGATGTTTTCTCCTCCCGTAGCCCCTGCCCGGTCCACAACCCATCCCAGAGGACACCAAGGACAAGGAGATCAACCCGACCAGAACGATTCTTGTCAACAGCAGCATTTCGTCCATAAAATCTAAATTACTCGGAGCCTCTCAGTATGTTGTCAACCGGCGGCGGTTTCTATGTCTCTCCTGCCTCTCGCTCCGCTGCTTCCACAATGTCCTTGTCTCCTCTTCTAGTTCGTCTGTAGGCTACCGGTGCCCCCCGATCACTACCGTGGCAGGTGCGGAAATGAGCGCCTCTTTAAAATAATAACGGAACACATCGAAGGAAAGACGTTGCTGCGTGGGTAAAAAGTGAGAAAATTAGCCACGGAATCTCTGCGTAGTCGAGCTACAGCCGCTTGTGCGAGCAGACCGCTTTTACTGCTATGTATTATAGCACCGATCTATGGCAGGGAGGGACCTGATTGGTTCGCCCAGACAAACCCTTCTGATGTTATCCCACAAAGAGTAAAACAATCTTTAAGATTTTTTTCCACCTGAATGGTGGGTTATAGGGGAGGGGCTGTACTCCATGGGAAAACATCAATTACACTTTTTTTTCTCTCTTCCTCTGTTCCTAAAACTAACCAATTGATGAAAACCCACCTAGTAGCCTATAGGCCTGTGTTGTTATGCTATTTGACTTAGTGTGGGTGATTCGAATGTTGTGTCTAGAATTATTAGATCAACTTTGGTACACGTTGACTCCCCACTTGCGGGAAATATCTTGAAAATCCGTGCGCGCGCACGGGTGCGCATGTCTCTGACTGACTGGGTGTTCCTCCCTGTGTAAGAGTGAGTCTATGTTAGAGTGTCTGGGTGGAAAGACTGCCACGAATAAGCCAGAAGTTGTCAAGAAGTTGTACAATTGGTTAACCAACCAATAAACCTTTTTAAAACAGCTATTACGAAATATAATTTAGGCTAAACTAATGTATGCACACATGTCCAACTATGCCGTTTGACTCGGGCACGAAACCCCTCATTTCAGTTGAAGCATTTTAGACCCCTTTTCAGTCAGAACAGAAAGTAGCAGGACACATTGCGTTTCAGTCTGCTATTGCATAGAAAGAGAACATCCTATGCTAAGTGAAAAACCTTGCGTTTATTTTCTTGCATAAAAATAAATAAAACATATCAATGCGCATGACACTGGCATAGGCCGTGGAGCACACATATGCTATGTGGATGCATGTCACGTTTTAGAGCCACCATCCAAATTCTCTTCAGATAAAGCGTTGCATGGAAGCAGGCTTTTTTTAAATGGACAAAACTGGCAAATTAGGTCTAACTCAAATTCCAATTTTATGTTAATGATACATGCGTAATGCGCGCTGTACATGAGCCTATCCAAAATTCGCCAAATGATAATTATTGAAACGACACTGCAATACCATGTGCAAACACCAATTATAAGAGTAGCCAACACTTTTTTGTTACTTTGTGTAACACCTTTTAATACAAATGTTGAATTACATTTTCTTTATTGTTACAATAGGCCTAAAAGTATGTTGTGTGGAAGCTGTTGTATGTTGTATGTTCAGATGTTCAGCCTTGGAACTAAGGGAATACCTTAGCACTAAACATTTAAAAACACATTTTTTACTTTTAAAAAACTTTTAATATTCAGTCTCTTTCCAAACTAATAATATCCAGGCCTATTATGGAATATAATTATGTTTAGGCCTATCTTAATAAATTCACCCCAAATGCGCATCATCCCCAAAATATGGATAAAACCAGATCAGCACAAAAAGGTGTCCTGGTTTGAATGGTGTTTTTGGGGGAAGAGACTTGGGGTGTTCTGAGGTTGTTATCCCAGGCCTCTCCTTCCTCCACATCCTGGGCCACTGGTTATTGGAAATGGCTTGTCAAGTGTACACAAACACGCTGCTGTCTGTTTGGGCCAGGGATCAGACCACAAAGCTTGTCCCCCAAAGTCCACTTCATTGACAGATTAAGCCATGGTAACCACTGTTTTCACTGGTCCATAGCAGCAGACGAGGTATGTGCGTTAATTGTCTTACTTTCTCTTGTCTTCACACGTTTGCAGGACCGCTCTCAAAGATGGTGTCTGTTTGTCTTGGGAAGACATATTAACGCTCTGCCTGTGCTCCTCGATGGTCAGGCCTTTGTTAGCAGGCCACATTGCAGATAACGATTTGTTTTTGCTTCTGGTGATGACCAAAACTCAATGTATGCATAGAATGTTCATCAGTATCGAATTGATGCTGCATGGCAGATCATAGCTGAGCTTCACAAAGAGATTGTGACCTGTTAAGATTGCTCTCATCAATATTTCCTGGGTTTATCGAAGTAAACTCCTTGTCTAGGACTTGTCAATGAGTGAACCACTCTGGTCTGACACAATATGAAACATTGGCAGAGGCCTTGAAGATATTGCCACAGTGAATGACCATTGTAGAAGCGATAGTGGTCCTGTGTGGCTCAGTTGGTAGAGCATGGCGCTTGTAATGCCAGGGTTGTGGGTTTGATTCCCACGGGGGACCAGTTTGAAAATGTATGCAGTTGCTACTGTAAGTTGCTCTGGAACAGCACATATTGTAAATTGTAGTATTTCTCTGCTCTGATACTGTATATGCATATTACTACATAAAGTATCACAGAAAAAATCTGTGGCTCGGTTGACTAAAAGTCTAATGGGAGGAGCTTTGTACGTAATCACAAAACCCTTTGTTCAGTAAGGAGGTGCTGATTTGGGTCAAGCAAACAATGGATTACTTAGTATTTGGAGATGATTCTTAAAAATGGCTACAAGTAAAAAATAACGTATTCTGGGTGAATTATTGGTTAACATTGATATTCCATATCATAGTGATCATGCAGAAATGTGAATAGTTATGATTAACCTATCTTTGTATGTGGCATGAGAGCGGGGGAGATCCTTCCTCCACAGGAGAGACAGGTTAGGTCTGACTTAAACCTGCCCTGGCTGACCTCCAGCACTGCCAACCCTGTGTCTGTGGCTTAGGGCAGGTGATGTTTGGGCAGGTGATGCTACATCTCACTTAATGTGCACAGGAACACAATGAAGCCCTTGCCAAAAGATGACCAGTTAAGCTAGCAGAGCGTCAGGCCAAACCGAGAGTCCCCCTCTGTTCAGAGTACAAGAAAAATAACTTGATTATCTACGTATAGCTGTGCACACACCCTTGAAATGCCTCTATGTTCTTTGTTTCCAGAGTGACAGGAGAATCTCAGTTGTCTCGGCAGTAGGCACATTTCAGCAGCCGTCAACATGGAAGTCCTGAGTAAACACAGGGAGGACTAGCCTACAGCTGCAGGAGACGTTCCAGAACCAAGGGCAGTGTTAAAGCTGAGGTCACAGGCAGTGAACAGGAGTTCAGGTATCACTACTCTGAGATGTAGACCCAGACAGACATGCCAGTGATGCCACCCAGGTGCCTCAAAATCACAGGGACTGCCACGCGGTGTGGTGGGGACTGGTGAGGCAGGTGGAGCCCTCACCCTCAGACTCCACCAACCCACCACCACATCCGCCCTGGTGGCTGATGCCACAATGTCTTGTACCAACGAACCAACTGGGTACATTACCTCAATCACACGAGGAGAAGAGAAAAAGGCCTCCCTGTAAATTGGTAACTAAATGTGTGAAATGTAAAAATGGTAAGCAATGTAAATAATGCAGACTGGAAGCCATGAATAATGCAACCTGTACAGACGACTAGGAGGCTGTGCTGCTGCCTGGGCTCCGAGGGAACCAACCAGTCCACTGGAAGCACAGCTGACAATAAGAACACAGCCCAGCCAAGCATCTCTTCTCCAGCATTGACACAGCCATAGCCTCCGGGGTGAAGTTTCCCCTAGGTACAGATCTAGGATCAGCTTCCCCTCCCCAATCCTTACCTATTTAGTGGGGGATATGCAAAACTGACCCAAGATCAGCATTTATGGGCAACTTCACCCTACTCTGAGGCCCTGAACAGAGGGTGGGGCGACAGGTAGCCTAGTGGTTAGAGTGTTGGACTAGTAACCGAAAGGTTGCTTGATCAAATCCCCGAGCTGACAAGGTAAAAATCTGTTGTTCTGCCCCTGAACAAGGCAGTTAACCCACTGTTCCTAGGCTGTCATTGAAAATAAGAATTTGTTCTTAACTGACTTCCCTAGTTAAATAAAATGGTGGGGGAGGGGACGTGCGATATCTGGATGATCTGAACACTGGGAGCAGAATCTCAACAGCATAATGTTTATACAGTGGTAGAGACTAGTCCATTTAGAGAAAGCACTCATAAATAGTAGAACATAGTCACCAGGGACAGCAGAGCAGTAGGAGAGAGCCATGCTAACTGCTACCAGGAGTGACACAGCAACAATAAGAGTTGTTTGATGAAATCATTAAAGGGGGATTGAGGGCATTATGAATTGCGTAGTGCCGCTGAGCCTGTTGCATGTGATGGATAATCCACGGTGAGATGGATGACTCATCATTTCCCTCCATGGCCATCTCCATACATCTCCCTTCCAGGTGACTATGGGTATGTCCTATGTAGCAACCTATTCTCTACATAGTGCATTACTTTTGACCAGATCCCTGGTCAAAAATATTGCACTATATAGGGAATGGAGTGCCATTTGGGATGCAGGCTACACCACCTTCGCAACCCTTTTTTTCTGCCATGTGATTGGGGCCATATTCCATAGGCCTTGATTGAAAACACCCATCCACCTCAGCCATACCGAAATAAAGCACTCATTGGTTGTTTGAGCATGTTCCCCTCACCAGTTTGAGCCGGCATGGAGGTTCTCGATTTGCCTCTGATCTGAAAAAGCTAAACAGGTGGCTAATTTTGCACAACACAGTGTTAACCAAGCATGTGGCGAGGTAGAATGAAAGGGGCTGAACAGAGCTTTTGCTGGTCTAAGTCCTTCCATGACTGTTCTAAGTCCTCCTTCTGTCTGAGGTTTTGATGGATTAACGCTGCAGAGTGATCACGCACACACACACACACACACACCCTGTGCCAGCTAGTTCTCTTTTTTGGTTCGGTAAAAGGAGGTTCCTTTATTCGACCCAATAGAAAACCATCACCAAGGACAAGGTTGATCGTTTCAAATGGCAGGTGTCCCGATTCAGGGCTTGAGGGCTTTTATCCTGGCCCGAACCTTTGACAATCTGCAATAGGTGAAACTGGCACACTTACGCCGGTTATCCCACAACCTTTCCCCAGGTGGAACAATCTTCCTATCTTTGAATCACTTTAAGACGGTACAATCCCGCTTTTTAGAGGACATTGGTCGTGATTTGTATTGAAAAGATTGATATGTCCTGAAGGCATTTCATTTGGAGTTACAACGGAGATTGCGCAACAACAGTACCTGGGATTGTAGCTCTCGGTGTGTCACAGAGTCTGTAAAGATGTTTTATTTGCTCCCTGCAGCCGCTCCCAATACTTAAACATTAAGCGCCAAGGCTAGACAGGCAAAACCACTTTGAACTACGGAGTAGGGTGAACCCAACGCGCAGGGGAGGGGTGGTTGGGGCATGGTTAGAACATCCAGGCCTTAACTGGGATAATGCTTGATTAGGAGAGAGTCTCATGCCACTTCTGTTGACATATCACATTCCGTGTGTAACATCGGTCCTATTTCCTTCCCTGGTAGTCACACAAATGCCAAATTATAGATTGTTTGAGAGGATGGGCTAAATAGATCCTGTGTTTCTGTGATACGAGTGGTTTGTCACCCATATGGGTTTAAATGTACTGAAATCATACCTAGAAACAAAGGGCAACAACACAGTGACTCATGTGCATGAAATCAAGGCCCTCTTCTGTTGTGAAACTATAATGGCCATTTCAGCAACAGACAACAAACAAATGATAATTGCGTTGGCGTGACAAATCTGGATATGCAAGGTCAATGTTTATGGTGGGAAAACTCTGCTTCTGCATGATCTGATCAATCTGCGTTTTTTTTTTTTTTTTTTTTTTTTAGAAACCTGAGGACACAGATACTATCTGTGTAATGAACCCGAGTCCTTCAAGTGTGTGCCATTTCACCCCAGGCCTATCAAATAGAGTCTATAAATTAACCCAAGAGCCTTGCAAACGCCAATGTAGCTTAATTATGCCACAGGAACAGGCTACTGCGCTTCCTCATGCCAACCACACTAACCACGCCAGTATCTGCTAGTTATTATGGTATCTGCTCTTTCCCATCTAAGTGAATGATTTCTGTCCTTGGAGCAACAATGCATCAGATTCTCACTTCGTTGGTTCTTTGTCAGAAGTAAGCTTGGAGGAAATGTTGTCCTGGATTGATTCCAAAGTACTGCTCATGCTCTCTGAAGATACAGTCGGTGCCTATTTCCTAATTGATTATGATATTAACCAAAGGTAAAGTAACCATTAACTTCATGAGTCACAGGCTGCATATTTGTAACGTCTGCTTAGACATCATAAAACAAACGAGTCAAAAGTAGACAACTACCTCATACCATTGCAACGGACACAGGCACAGTTCAGTCTACCTAACCAGCTAGCGACTTTGATGATCATTTCTCTTCATGGACATCACACCAGGAGTGAGAGTCGTCTACAGAGTTCACAATCGACCTCCAAAACGTCAAAACCGTCAAACTGACTTACTCCTGGGAAGAACTGTGAGTTCTCTGAGTGTGCGTGTGGTTTGTGAGCGTGTGCGCTTAGACTAGCTTTCAGAAAAACAGCAAAACAGAAGCTAATGAGGCGAGTGACTGATAGCGGAGTGGGTTATGTCAATAGAGTGTGGCAGGCAGGCAGACAGGTAGTGGGGCTTAGACTGAGATTGCATTCCAAATGGCACCCTGTTCACTATATAGCGCACTACTTTTGACCAGAGCCCTTTTGGTCAAAAGTAGCGTGCTATGTAGGGGATAGGGTGCCATTTGGGAAGCATGCTGAGAGACCAGCCCAGCGTGGAGGAGACTGGAGAACCAAGGTGAGGAGAGCAGAGTTGTGAGCGGCGTCGAAGGGATATGTCAAACGGCGCTCTGGAGGATGAGCCTGGATAGTAGCGAGCTGATTAGACATCGGCCGGCGCTGCACCTCTGAGTCACACCTTCTTAGTGACCCCCTGCCAGTCATTCCTCACCCCCCACCTCTCCACCTCACCCCCTCACCTCTCTTCCTCACCCCCCCTCACCATCTCCCAGAATAATATAATCTCCCTTGCAAACAAGACACCTTAACAAAGGCTCAGTCTTATCACTTCTGTTGTTGTCATGTCTGTGTGTTGTTGCCGTGTTGTTGTGTCTCTCCAAATGGCACCCTATTCCCTATGTTGTGCACTACTTTTGACGCGCGCTGGTCAAAAGTAGTGCACTATAATGGGAATAGTGGAGAGGTAAGGCTGGGAATTGCCAGGGACAGGCTCTGCTCAGAAGTAATGAACCCAAAAGGGAATAGGGTGCAATTTGGGATGCGCACGGTGTGTTAGCATGGAGATCAAGCTCAGACCTTCAGGCTCACCTTCCCTTTCACAGACTTTCAGCTCCGAAGCCTCGTCGACACTTCAAACAACACATGACTACTTTGACAATAACCAATCAGGCCCCTGTTAAAAAGATGTGTTTTTTTTCAGGTCCACAAACTGATTTCAGGGAAGAGGACATACTCAAATCGACGCTATTGCTGGAATGACAGACAGACGGATAGATAGACAGACAGATGGACTTGCCCCAGCTCTTCTAGGTGTGTCCTTCACATTGCATGTCCACACCTCACATACCACACCGATAATACCACCCCTACGAAAGGAGCCGAGAAAATCTGCCTCTGTCCCTTTCTCTGCCGCTCCATCTCTATCTGTTTCTCTCCTCTGGGGGCCTTTCTCTCACTCGCTCTGTCTGTGAATTATAGTGCTGTTAGTAGAGATATAAAATTGGCGTGTTAGATTAGTGCCCGGGATAAACTGCTGTGGAGTAGACAAAGCCCAGCTACAGCGGCTCCAACCTAAAGAGCATGGCTATCGATCGCAGGCTGCCGCCATTGATCGTCCATTCCCTTCTGTGATGTAATCACGTTGTCCTCGTTATCTGTCTCACCAGACAGTGTCTGACTCCTATTCTCTGGTACTCTCCTAAATGGCACCCTATTTCCTATGTAGTGCGCTACTTTAGACCGGCGAGACAGACTTGCCCTATAGGCCCTGGTCGAAAGTAATGCACTATAAAGGGAATAGGGTGCCATTTGTGATGTTGACTCTGAGTCCTCTTCCTCTACCTCCAAGTGAAACCATACCAATTCTTTGACACTCAAGCCTGCTGGGATCATAGTCCAAAGAGCAAGAAGGAGTCCCTCCTTCCTTCCTGACGACTAAAGTCTGGCAGTAAACTCAGTAAGCTGCTACTAATCCTGTGGCGGCTGGAAAACAAGACCACACTGAAAAAAATGAAATACATTTCAAAGGTTCAAAAAACAAATGTGAACATTGTTTCAGAAGTTTAGAATATGTGTGTAAATCCCAGCTAACAACAAACTTTAGAAAACGTTCCCTTAAGAGTCTCATGAGGTCATTACATAACGTTTTCATATGGATGTTCCTGTGGAGTGCAATGATTGTTTCCAGCTTTTGAATGCAGCTTTTTCCCGTGAATACGTACCGTGAATGCAGTGTTAACCGTGAATGGAGTCTCCGCGACCATGGGAACATTGCCTTTAATTGTCCATCGCGCTACAAAGCGGATCTTCAGCACTACAGATTGAATAGGGCTCTTAATGTCAAACAGAACTGACCCAGAGCATGGGTTACCGTGTTCTCAGACTATTCAATATTAATGTTCTAGACATGTTTCATGGGAACGTTGCAAGAACATTCCTGTGTCCAAATAACATTTAAAACATTGGACCTTCTGTCATGGTCCGCTGGAGGTTTTTGTCTAGTTCCCAGCTTGTTCCAGGGACGTCCCTTAAAACATTTTTTTGAAACATTTGGTGTAACGTTGATGGAATGTTCTCCTCACCCTCATAAAACTGGACACATTCATGTTCTTGCAAGGTCCCATGAAACATGTTTAGAACATTAATATTGGATGTCATGAGAACATAATAATCATGTTCTGGGTAAGTTATGTTTGACATTAAGGGAGTGTGTCCCTAACTCTTAATGCTAAAACATGGTAAAAACAAAGCTTCTCAAGAGGTTTTTGCAAACAGATATAGAATTTTCCCATGACCAACGGAAGACGGGACCCTCAAACATCCGTGGAACATTGTGGGTCACATAACAAAAACGTTCTCTCTTCCTAGAATTGTTAGCTGGGAGACATGTTTTAACACATCACGTAGATCTAGGACATCAATATATTTCAGGCAGTTGTTATAAAGACGTACTTTGCGATCAAGCCAATAAAGGACAAAACCAGGGCTATAAATCTTAAATGATTCTACAAATCAGATGTACAGTCAATTGGAATAGTGAGATGGTGAAGCATGGTGTGTATACTACTCTGGGAGAAACAGTAGTGTGCTCCGCGACTGACAGGAACAGCGGAAGTTGTGCTTATCTCAGGTCTCTTTGTGCAGGTGGGAAAACACCCCGCCCTTTATCTTTACAGCCTTGCAGCAGGTAGGTGCTTCATCAGGTAAGGAGGAGGAGGAGGAGGAGGGGGGGTTGGGTTTAGGTTTAAAGCTTTGTGCACCTGCTTCTGTAGGCTACTGTGGGTAGTAAAGTCTATAAAAAGACCCAGATCACAGGGGGACTAGATGCTACCTGTTTGAGGAAAGGGATTGAGGCCTTTCCGATGCAGTGGACCATTAAAACCCATTAAAACACATCACATGATTTACGCCATCTTTGTGAAGACACGTCATCATTATGATAATCATAGGGTTTCCGTGTGAACTGTAGTTGCTAGTGTCGACAATGTCGAGTCATTGAAAAGGACTGTATAATGTGAAGGTTTGTTGAGAAGCTAAGCAAATTCACACACCAACGGTGCTCTTATCCCCAGAGAGCACAGAACGTTCCCCCTAGTGGTCCCTAAAGGTTTCGGGAACATTGCTATGTTGGTTAAGGAGAAGGCAATATTTCTCATACATGTTTTTTGTTACTCATACAAAGTAAGTAAGTAAAATGTAAATGCAATTTTTGTATTAAGCTGACATATGCGGTGTTCACCATGAATGCAGTCTCCGTGAATGCGGGAACATTGCCTTTACATTTCAGTAACGCTATAACGCGGATCTTCCGTGAAACTTCTGCGATGTGGATTGAGAGAGTCCAGTTTCCGGCGGTGCTACAGTTGGGACTGACCCGTCAGACTTCCTCTGCTTGTGAAGCGCCCTGAAAACTGACAGGAAAGTGTGTAAAAACTCACCTACTCGCTACATTATAGAGTACGCTCCTGACCAGACTGGACATCGGCGATCAAAAATGTGTTGAATTTACTGCCTCAAATTCCTTGGAGTCGAGGAGAGGGATTCTTGCAATTTCAAACACACACAAAAAAACGAGTGAACTCTTAGCATTTCACTTGAATGATTGTGATCCTGGGCACTATACTGTACCTCTCATCACATTTAGATCTAGCTGGACTCGGCTTGACCTACATCTCTGCCTTTGTGAACTGGGCTGGGAACAGACATGACACTCACTGTTAAGCGCATGCCACAGTGTCCGGGCAGGAGCGTGAAGTCACAAGCTCTGCTGGTCGGCTCCTGCGTAGCAACCTAGGGGTGGCAAAAGCCCTGGTCTGCCCTGGAAAGCCTATGTAAATTACGACCGCCAGAACGGCCAATTCTTTTTTTTTGGGGGGGGCTCTAAAATTGGTTTATAACGAGTAAGTTAGATCCCCACAGTGAATTATTTTAACGTTCGCTACAAATCAAGATATTTAATGAAATAGTGATCCATTCTGACTACTACATTTGTCGTCACACAGGACCACGTGCTGACATAGACCAATCACGGGCCGACAGGCTACGAGGAGGCTCCACAGACATTAAGGTTGACTCTCTCAGGCAGGATGAAAACAACTCTATATCGACCATGATCTTTTGCTAGTTATGGCCACTTTCACCATGATCCTTAGTGATTATTTTGGTGCCATTCAGACCCATTCAGAAAAATGGTGCACTTCAAATTGAAATACTTCTGGCTTCAAATGCCATCGGGAGTTTTCCATAGGAAGACGTGGAAGACATCAGCGCTATCACTAAATACTGGTTTTAATGTCTATGGTTAAGCACAACTGATTTGACAGAGTTTTCCCAGTACTTTATACTTCAACAACTCCTTGTTAGTCAAGAGAGACACATTGAGGAATTGAGTTTGTTTGACTCAATGTAGTCAAGTTAGTGTGACTACTGCTCGTGTTTAAGACACCACTCCTTAGTTCATTTAGTGACTTGGACTTTTACAGTTTAAGTTAAAAAGATAATGGAAATTAATACCATTTGTAATTGTTGTAGAGTACTTAAAGAGAGGTATGGGTATTTGATACATTTGAGTGGTCAGAGTGGAGCTGGACAGAACACATCTCTAAATAACGTGCGCCACGACGATGTGCAGGCGGACAGGAAGTGGTGCTATACAGACAGACCAATTATATGTGACCGTAGAGACCATCCAACTGACTAGCATTGAACATGATCCTTGGGAGTCACAGGCAATTTGTATCTCCTCCCAGGGAACTTTGATGTGAGCCTCCAACCACCTTGACTTCCTTTGACAAATAGGTTTGATGACCTTTATGACCTTAGTTCGGGCAGCAACAGCTCCCCAAAATAGTATTACTTAGTTATGTCTAATTTCCATCCATTTTCACACATCATTATTTATTTGTCATTGTATTACTGTAATCACTGCTGTAGGAATGGCCATTATATATACTCCACAGTGAATCTGAGACATATTAACTTCTCCCACTGAATCTCTGCGATTTTTCATTCGTGAACACTGTCTCGGGAATAATGGAGATCTCAACACGTTCAGTGGATGTGCTTTGAACGGACATGTTGAGAATTGGGCATTACATTTATAACGTTAGGATTATAACGACTATAAGATTCCTAAGCTAGTTTCTGATCCCCAAACTATGTTAAGAGCCTTACTTGCACTGAAAAAAAAACGTACTTGCACAAGCAATAACGTCAAATCAGGCCATAAATATACAGTATGTTTTTTTGTTCTATTAACATGACATTAACCTGAAAAGGTTCCGTTGCATAATGTCCTAGACTGCGTCCGAAATGCCACCCTATTCACTAATATGGTGCACTTCTTTTGATGAAGGCTCATATAGGGCTCTGGTCAAAACGAGTGCACTATATAGGGAATAGTAAATAGGGTGCCGTTTAGGACGCAGTCCTAGCCCGATGTGTCCTCCTGGGCAGGTTGTGGTAGTAATGGCTGCTGTCAAAAGCACTGAGAAATGCATTCTGAGCTCACAGTCGGCAGGCTGACGCAGCGGTTCAAGCCCTTATGGAGCAAAGATTGCTCACGGGGGGGGAATGCGTAGATAAAAAGGACTGAATAACTCGAATGGGTCTGTGGTCAATGGGTGAGAATTGCAACCGGTGTTGTTGTCGAGGGAGGGGGATAGTGAGGGAGCGAGCAGGTAGAGACAGGGGTAGGATTGGACCTTCGCCCTCGCTGTTTCTCATGATGATCACTCTCCTCAGAACACCTCAGCTCACTCCTGAATCAACCTGCATCCCTCTCAGAGAGAGAGAGAGAGAGAGAGAAAGAGAGGGGGGGAGGAGAGAGTCTCCTCCTGCTTTTATGTTTGTTCTTGTGAAAACCACAATCTGTAAAAATGTGCAATTGCAATGTTTTCTTTTATTCTCTAATCGAAGTGGATTTCATCATTTAGAGTAAGTTAAACTAGGTCCATGGAGGCAACAGATGAGTGGGGGGCCAACAGGGGGCACTGGGGGGCCAAGCCATGAGATTGGGGAAATGTGCTGAATTAGATGGACACACTCCTTTGACGTCATTATCATCTTAAACTGTGCAATAGAGAATAGAGTGAAATATGTTGCCTCTTTTTATACGTATAGAAATGTATATATGGTGTAAAAGAGGCTGTTGATGTCACTTTGTCCTCGTGTTCTATGCAGCACAGTGCTGACTGTGCCCAGGGTCTATTGAAATTCCTGCAGGTCTTTGACATCCAATCAGCAACTGATTGGCACCTTAGGCGTTGAAGCCAGTGAAATAATCATGAGGTGAAGAAGTGGAGTGGGCTGTTTCCAGGGCCCCTGCCATCAAAGAGTATGCATAGCTTGTGTGCCAAATGGCTCCTAGTTCCCTATAGAGTGTACTACCTTTGACAAGAGGCCTATGGGTCCTGGTCAAAGATAGTGCACTAAATAGGGAATAGGATGCCATTTGGGAAACGGGCCATGTGAATTCTTCCCATCACCACGGCCCCACAAGAAAAATATTAATTTTGAAGGTGTAGCTGTAAATGGGAATTTTCAATGCACTACTATGGATAGTCATGACACTATGAGGGGAACTGTAACGACAGCATATGGATACTGTCTGTGAAATTAGAAACTGTGCATCTCAAATGGCACCCTGTTCCCTATTACTATATAGGGAATAGGGTGCCATTTGGGACGCAAATAGGTGAATGGAGTGAACTAAGGCCTGGCAGGTTGACCTCTCTGTTTCCTCCAGGCCCGTCTGTTACTAATGGAAACAGCAAGCCTAACATTTACCTTCCCCGCAAAGACTCTGCCTGCCAGACACAATGAACCCTGCACAGTAACATGCATAAACCATGAAGGGAATAACATACTCGTCTCTGAGGAGAGTCATGACAAAGCACGAAAAGAGAGAGCCAGAGAGAGAGGGAGAGAGAGGGAGAGAGGGGAGAGAAAGAGATAGGGCAAGACTCCTTCTCCTTCTTCTCAGTGGTGACAAAGATTAATTAGGCAATGAAAGACTGGGGACGCTTCAACAGCATCCGACCCTCCTACACCAATTAGCAGATTGATTACGTGGCTGAGAGGAGCGGACGCTTGTCAATCAGCGCCATACAAGGGGAGCGACAGGAAGGACGGACCTGGAATGCTCAGGAGCACCATAGAGATGCGTTGATCCATAGGGAAGCTGTGCGCTCAACACTACCACAACACAAAAAACACCACTTTACCACCAACAAACCCACAAATTGCACGAAAACAATTTGAAACACACTGGCTCCTCAGTACGTTGATAGCGTATATACCTGGATGGGATTGTGACCATAGAGTTTGCGAAGTACGGTGTGTGTTTGTGTGCGTGCATGATTGTGCATGCACGCATGCATGTGTGTGTATGTGAGTGTGCAACGCGCTGCTATGGATAGTTCACCTTCATTTAGGACATTCCAGGCAAGGGCATCAAGTAAATAAACGACCAGCGCTAAATTTACTGCTTCCTGTATCTAATCAAATCAATAGTATTTATAAAGCTCTTTTTACATCAGCAGATGTCACAAAGTGCTTATACAGAAACCAAGCCTAAAACGCCAAACAGCAAGCAATGCAGAAGCACAATGGCTAGGAAAAACTCCCTAAAAAGACAGGAACCTAGGAAGAAACCTAGAGAAACCTAGGCTCTGAGGGGTGGCCTCTTCTGGCTGTGCCGGGTTGAGATTTATAAGAGTACATGGCCATTAAGGCTAGATCGTTCTTCAAGATGCTCAAACATTCATAGATGACCAGCAGGGTTAAATAATAATCACAGCGGTTGTAGAGGGTGCAACCAGTCAGCACCTTGGCTTTTCACAGCCAAGCATTCAGAGGTTGAGACAGCAGGTGCGGTAGAGATGGAGAGAGGGAGGGAGAGAGCGAGAGCGAGAGCGAGGGAGAGGGAGAGGGAGGGTCTCAAACAGCTGGTCTGCGGGACAAGGTAGCATGTCCAGTGAACAGGTCAGGGTTCCATAGCTGCAGGCAGAACAGTTGAAACTGGATCAGCAGCATGACCAGGTGGACTGGGGACGGGGACAGCCAGGAGTCATGAGGCAAGGTAGTCCTGAGGCATGGTCCTAGGGCTCAGGTCCTCCGGGAGGGGAGAGAGAAAGATGGGAGAGGTAGAGGGAGCATGCTTAAGATCACACAGGACACCAGATAGGACAGACTGACCCCGGCACATAGACTATTGCAGAATAGATACTGGAAGCTGAGACAGGTGGGGTTGGGGGAAACTACCACCGGGCAGGGCCAACCAGACAGGATATAACCCCACCCACTTTGCCAAAGCACAGGCCCCACACCACTAGAGGGATATCAACAGACCACCTACTTATTACCCTGAGACAAGGCTGAGTATAGCCCACAAAGATCTCCTCCACCGCACAAACCCGAGGGGGCGCAAAACCAACAATGCAGTTAAAAAAATAAAAAGTGTTAAGTAAAAAATTGTTAAGTAAAATGTTTTAAATAACTAATAGTTAAGAGCAGCAGTACAAATAATAGTAGTGAGGCTATATACAGGGGGTACCGGTACAGAGTCATTGTGTGGCGGCACAGTTGAGGTAATATGTACATGTAGGTAGAGGTAGTTGAGGTAATATGTACATGTAGGTAGAGGTAGTTGAGGTAACATGTAGGTAGAGTTAAAGTGACAATGCATAGATAATAACCAGAGTTTAGCAGCAGAGTAAAAGAGGAGGTGGGGGATGGACACACACACACCTGGGTAGCCATTTGATTAGCAGTTCAGAAGTCTTATGGCTTGGGGGTAGAAGCTGTTTAGAAGCCTCTTGGACCTAGACTTGGCGCTCCGGTACCTCTTACCATGCGATAGCAGAGAGAACAGTCTATGACTAGGGTGGCTGGAGTCTTTGGGCGAATCCCAAGGGGCGATTTGTCACTCCAGTGCTTTGCTGTTCACCCTCGCACCCCTTGGCCAGACTACACTCAATCATAGGACCTACTGATGAAATGAGTCTTCAGTAAAGACTTAAAGGTTGAGACATAATCTGTGTCTCTCACATGGATAGTCAATCATCAATATTTATTGACAGATCAAACAGCAGATCTCTTTGTTTCTTGGGACCTAGAACTAGCATCTCTGTTTTGTCCGAGTTTAAAAGTAAAACATTTGTCGCCATCCACTTCCTTATGTCTGAAACACAGGCTTCCAGGGTAAGCAATTTTGGGGCTTCACCATGTTTCATCGAAATGTACAGCTGTGTGTCATCGCAGTGAAAGTTGACATTGACATCACCAAAAGGTAGAATTTATAGTGAAAACAATTGTGGTCCTAAAACAAAACCTTGATGAACACCGAAACATACCACTGACTTGTCAGAGGACAAACCGTCCACAGAGACAAACAACGGGGGGGCTATACATTCTGTGGAAAATAATGAACGACGTGGAGCTGACCTTCCATGGAGTTGCATTATTTTCCAGAGAACGCATAGATTGGCCGGTAGAAATGTGTTCATCAGGTCTCTGGAGTGGTGCAGCGGTCTAAAGCACTGCATCGCAGTGTTGCGGTGTCCCTACAGCCTGGGGTTCGATCCCAGCCTATGTCATTACCTCCCGTTACCGGGAGACCCATAAGGCTGTGCACAAGTGGCCCAGCGTCGTCCATGTTAGGGGAGGGTTTGGCCGGGGGGGCTTTACTTGGCTCATTGCGCTCTAGCGACTCCTTGTGGCGTGCCGGGTGCCTGCAGGCTGACCTCGGTCATCAGTTGAATGGTATTTCCTCTGACACATTGGTGCAGCTTCCTGGTTAAGTGAGCGGGTGTTAAGAAGCGTGGTTTGGCGGGTCATGTTTCGAAGGACGCATGACCTTCGCCTCTCCCAAGCTCGTTGGTGAGTCACAGCGATGAGACAAGATCGTAATCACAAAATTGAGGAGAAAAAGAAAATGTTCATCCACTGCAGTAGCTTGCAAGTTTACTAGATAGCTACAGTAGTTGCGTAGTAACCAAACACACAGACCATCAGTCCTAGCTATCTGTTATGAAAATTGAATTCGACAATGCCAATAATGTTTTCAATTCAACTTTTGGTTTCTAAACTAGCTCAATGTCACACCCTGATCTGTTTCACCTTTCTTTGTGCTTGTCTCCACCCCCCCAGGTGTCGCCCATCTTCCCCATTATCCCCAGTGCATTTATACTTGTGTCCTCTGTTTGTCTGTTGCCAGTTCGTTTTGTTTCGTCAAGCCTACCAGCGTTTTCCCCGTGTTCCTATCTGTCTCTAGATCCTGTTTTCTAGCTTTCCTTGTTTTGACCATTCTGCCTGCCCTGGCCCCAAACCTGCCTGTCATTCTGTACCTTGCCATACCACCCTGGATTACTGACCCCTGCCTGCCCTGACCCTGAGCCTGTCTGCCGTTCTGTACCTTTCAGACTCTGCTCTGGACTACTGACCTCTGCTTGCACTTGACCTGTCGTTTGCCTGCTTCCCTGTTTGAGTAATACACTTTTGTTACTTCGAAACTGTCTGCATTTGGGTCTTCTCCTGAGCCTTGACACTCAAACATAGACCATATAAGAATGAACTATAGCCATTGAATTCTACCATGCAAATATACTGTGTGTTATAGGGGAAATAATGCACAGTCTAAAATGCCCTTCAAGCCAATCAGAGACAAGTATTCAACAATTCCGTTGTATAAGTTATATCGAAGTCCAAACACACAGAGATACGTAGCTAAAACCATCTCCATCATGTCTTCTGTGGGGACACTTGAATTTGAGAGGAAAGGGGCACAATGTGATTTGGCTGGAGCAGAGGAGGAAGAGATCATTATGTTTTCTTCTCCCTGCTCTCGCTCTCCTCTCAAAATATATGGTCCACAGTCACTCTTAAAAGGACAAGATGATGACATCACCTTCCAGTCCCGAATACGGATTGGTGAAATGAAAGAGTGATAAAAAAAAAAAAATTAAAAGCAGGAACCAATTTGTTAGATGAAACATTTCTCATGCAGGCGCATGGTGATTTAGAAGGGTCAAGCCACCGACGGTGGGACAAGGCTTTACCTCCCTAAAACACGGCATTCTGTCAATCTAACTCACCGCCAGACTTTCCAATTATAGACTGCAGACGCAAGAAGGTCAGAAGCGTATTAAAAGTAAAGATTACCATTCCCTAAGCATATTAAAAGCTACCTCCTCCTGAAAATGTGCCTTATTTGCTAACTTATGCCACTGTAGTGTAGGAGTGCAGGGGAAATATCAGATATGTGTGAGATGTGTATATGTGACAGTTGTATTGGAGGGTTGTCGCAGAATGATACATTTTCATTCATGCAAATGTTCACAACACACATGAACACAAGCAGCCAGCCAGCCATACAGACGCACACACACACACACACACACACACACACACACACACACACACACACACACGCACACGCACATGGCACGCACGCACAAGCACACACACAAACACACACACGCACATAGCACACATACACTACCCTACGTATTTATTTGGACAAGAAAGTTTAAACTTTTGATCTGGCTCTGTACTCCATCATTTTGGATTTGAGGCTACAGTACAGAATGTAACCTTTTATTTGAGGGTATTTTCATGCATATCTGTTTTACCATTTAGAAATTAAAGCAGTTTTTTTTATATCTAGTCCCTCCATTTGAAGGTGTCATAAGTATTTGGACAAATTCACTATTGTATTACATCTGGTAAAAAGTTTAGTATTTGGTCCTATATTCCTAGCACGCAATGACTACATCACACTTGTGACTCTACAAACTTGTTGGATGCAGTTGCAGTTTTTGTTGTATTTTGGATTATTTTGGGGAGTCACTTTTATTCTAAATAAGAATAGAATATGTTTCTGAACCCTTCTACATTAATGTGGATTCTACCATGATTACGGACATTCATGAATGAGTCATGAATAATAACGAGTGAGAAAGTTACAGATGCACAAAGGTCATACATACCCCCAAGACATGCTAAACTCTCCCCATTACCAATAACAGGCTGTATGATATTTATGCAAAATCATGGTAGAATCAACACACACACACACACACACACACACACACACACACACACACACACACACACACACACACACACACACACACACACACACACACACACACACACACACTGATCTGACCACCGCAAACTGATCCCATTCTCCAAAGCCCCGCATTTCCTATTACTAAACAAAGGCAGGGTCGGGAGGAATTCCAGATTATCTATAAACCCCGTAAGTAGTCAGGAGAAATGTGAAGCCATTTTGGTGTTTCTCTCTTTCCTATTTTCAGTTCTCATAACCATGCTCTCTGCCAGACAGAGGTGTTACTTTTTCACCAAGTAAACACACGCACATTCTCTCTTTCACCTCTTCCCACCTCCTCGTACCTGTGGGTGTGTGTTGTCATCTAGAAAATGTGATATTTCACATTGGACATGACACTCACATGTATGCCAACAGTATGAAGCAGAGGTGCTCAGCTTGCTTACAGAGCCCGAGGACTTACGCAGGTGAACACATTCTCTGAAATACCACACTTCTACACAATGAGTGCATTCCAAATGGCACCCTATTCCCTATAGAGTATCAAATCAAGAAATCAAATCACATTTAATTTGTCACATGCGCCGAATACAACAGGTGTTGTATTATAGTGAAATGCTTACCTACAAGCCCTTTAACCAATGATACAGTTTTAAGAAAATGACAAAAAAATTAAAATTAAGAAAAAAGTAAGAGATAAGAAAAACAAATAATTAAAGAGCTGCAGTGAACAACAATAGCTATATACAGGGGGTACTGGTACAGAGTCAATGTGTCAATGTGCAGGGGGCACTGGGATAGATGTTATTGAGATAATTATGTACATGCAGGTAGGGTTGTTAAAGTGGCTGTGCATAGATCATAACAGAGAGTAGTAACAGCGTGGGGGTGGGGGTGGGGGTGGGGTGGGAGTGCAAATAATCTGGGTAGCCATTTGATTAGCTGTTCAGGAGTCTTATGGCTTGGGGGTAGAAGCTGTTAAGGAGCCTTTTGGTCCTAGACTTGGTGCTCCAGTACCTCTTGCCGTGCCAATTTTAGGGCCTTCCTCTGACACCACCTGATATAGAGGTCCTGGATGGCAGGAAGCTTGGCCCCGGTGATGTACTGGGCCGTACGCATTACCCTCTGTAGTGCCTTGCGGTCCGAGGCTGAACAGTTGCCGTACCAGGTAGTGACGAAAACCGCCTGGATGCTCTCGATAATGCTGCTGTAAAACCTTTTGAGGATCTGAGGACCAATGCCAAATCTTTTCAGTCTCCTGAGGGGGAATAGGTTTTGTCGTGCCCTCTTCACGACTGTCTTTGTGTGCTTGGACCATGTTCGTTTGTTGGTGATGTGGACGCCAAGGAACTTGATGCTCTCAACCTGCTGCACTACAGCCCCGTCGATGAGAATGGGGGCATGCTCGGTCCTCTATTTCCTGTAGTCCACAATCATCTCCTTTGTCTTGATCACGTTGAGGTAGAGGTTGTTTTTCTTGCACCACATGGTCAGGTCTCTGACCTCCTCCCTATAGGCTGTCTCATCGTTGCCTACCACTCTTGTGTCATCAGCTAACTTAATGATGGTGTTGGAGTTGTGCCTGGCCGTGCAGTCATGAGTGAACAGGGAGTACAGGAGCGGACTGAGCACTCACCCTTGAGGGGCCCACGTGTTGAGGATCAGCGTGGCGGATGTATTGTTACCTACCCTTACCACCTGGGGGCGGCCCGTCAGGAAGTCTAGGATCCAGTTGCAGAGGGGGATTTTTAGTCCCAGGGTCCTTAGCTTTGTGATGAGTTTTGAGGGCACTATGGTGTTGAACACTGAGCTGTAGTCAACGAATAGCATTCTCACATAGGTGTTCCTTTTGTCAAGGTGGGAAAGGGCAGGGTGGACATCAATAGATATTGCATCGTTTGTGGATCTATTGGTGCGGTATGCAAATTGGAGTGGGTCTAGGGTTTCTGGGATAATGGTGTTGATGTGAGCCATGACCAGCCTTTCAAAGCAATTCATGGCTACAGATGTGAGTTCTATGGGTCAGTTGTCATTTAGGCAGGTTACCTTAGCGTTCTTGGGCACAGGGTCTATGGTGGTCTGCTTGAAACATGTTGGGATTACAGACTCAGACAGGGAGAGGTTGAAAATGTCAGTGAAGACAGTTGCCAGTTGGTCAGCGCATGCTCGGAGTACATGTCCTGGTAATCTGTCTGGCCCAGCAGCCTTGTGAATGTTGACCTGTTTAAAGGTCTTACTCTCATCGGCTTCGGAGAGTGTGATCACACAGTCATCCGGAACAGTTGATGCTCTCATGCATGTTTCAGTGTTACTTGCCTCGAAGCGAGCATTGAAGTTATTTAGCTCGTCTGGTAGGCTCCTGTCACTGGGCAGCTCTCGGCTGTGCTTCCTTTGTAGTCTGTAATAGTTTGCAAGCCCTGCCACATCCGACGAGCGTTGGAGCGGGTGTAGTACGATTTGATCTTAGTCCTGTATTGACACGTTGCCTGTTTGATGGTTCGTCGGAGGGCATAGCGGGATTTCTTATAAGCTTCCGGATTAGAGTCCCGCTCCTTGAAAGCGGCAGCTCTACCCTTTAGCTCAGTGAGAATGTTGCCTGTAATCTATGGCTTCCGGTTGGGGTATTTACGTACAGTCACTGTGGGCATGACGTCCTCGATGCACTTATTGATAAAGCCAGTGACTGATGTGGGGTGCTCCTCAATGCCATCGGAAGAATCCCGAAATATATTCCAGTCTGTGATCGCAAAACAGTCCTGTAGTTTAGCATCTGCTTCATCTGATCATTTGTTTTATAGACCGAGTCACCGGTGCTTCCTGCTTTAATTTTTGCTTGTAAGCAGTAATCAGGAGGATAGAGTTATGGTCAGATTTGCCAAATGGAGGGCGAGGGAGAGCTTTGTACTTGTCTCTGTGTGTGGTACAGAGGTGGTCTAGAATCTTTTTACCTCTGGTTGCACGTTTAACATCTTGATAGAAATTCGGTAAAACTGATTTCAGTTTCCCTGCATTAAAGTCACCGGCCACTTGGAAATCCACCTCTGGATGAGCTTTTCCTGTTTGCTTATGGCGGAATACAACTCATTTAGTGCGGTTTTAGTTCCAACCTCGCTCTGTGGTGGTATATAGACAGCTACGAAAAAGCAGATGAAAACTCTCTGGGTAAATAGTGAGGTCTGCAGCTTATCATAAGATACTCCACCTCAGGCGAACAAAACGTTGAGAATTCCTTAGATATCGTGCACCAACTGTTGTTTACATAAATGCATAGGCCCCCACCCCGTGTCTTACCAGAGGCTTCTGTTCTGTCTTGCCGATATGGTGTATAACCCTCTATGTTCTTAATGTCGTCATTCATCCACAACTCGGTGAAGCATAAAATATTACAGTTTTTTTATGTCCCTTTGGTAGGATATACATGCTTTCATTTCGTCCCATTTACTTAATAGTGATTGAACGTTAGCTAGCAGAATGGAGGGCAAGGGCAGATTAGCCACTCGTCGCCTGGTCCTCACAAGGCAACCTGATCTTTTGCCTCGGATTTGCCGTTTCCTTTTCCAGTGAATCATGGGGATCGGGGCCTGGTCGGGTGTCAACAGTATATCCCTTGCGTCCAGTTTGAGGTGAGCAATCCCAGTTCTGATGTTTAGAAGCTCTTTTCGGTCATAGGAGACGGTAGCAGCAACATTATGTACAAAACAAATTACAAACCATGCAAAAACAAACAAAATAGCATGATTGTAGCAGGGCTAGCAGGTAATAGGGCTGTGACCAGTGGAGGCTCCTCATAGGAGGAAGGGGAGGAGCATCCTCCTCAGTGAATTTTATTTAAAGAAAATAGTGAAACATTAAAAAAGTTATCCTTTTTAGATAAAACTATACTAAATATATTCACGTCACCAAATAATTCATTAAAACACACTGTTTTAAATTAAGGTCTACACTAGCCTCAACAGCACTCTGTAGGGTAGCATCATGATTTAGCCGGAGGACAGCTAGTTCCTGTCCTCCTCTTGGTACATTGACTTCAATACAAAACCTTAGAGGTTCGTGCTTCTCATCCCCTTCCATAGACTTGCACAGTAGTTATGACAACTTCCAGAGGACGTCCTCTAACCTATCAGAGCTCTTGCAGCATGAACTGACATGTTGTCCACTCAATCAAAGAATCAGAGAATGAATCTAGTACTGAAAGCATAAGCTACAGCTAGCTAGCACTGAAGTGCATGAAATGTTGTGAGTAGTTGACTCAAAGTGAACGAAAGACAACAATTGAACAGTTTTGAACAAAGTAATTTCTTCACAAATGAAGGAGAAGTGAGAGAGAGAGAGAGAGATAGCTATATTTTGTTGTATTTTATTTCACTTCAATTACTTAGCTATGGAATGCAGCTAGCTAGTTTAGCCTACTCAAACACCCAGCTCAAACAGAGGGAGATGCTATGTTAGCTAGCTGACTATGGCTTTCCAACACTGGAACTCTTTCAAGTCAAGGTAAGGTTTTGGTTTTACAAATGTATTGCCACCGGGGGCTGCCGGCATAACTGCTAAACTGCTTGCTGCTGACTGTACACTATACTGTATGATTGTAGCAATTTTACTAACACGTTAGTTCTAGTGGCTATGTTGACAATGACATTATGATATGAAGGTTTGGCTTGGAAAAGTTTTTCGGCTGGTCACAGACAGCTAATGTGTTGTGCACTGAAGTCCACAAGTGAAGGGAGAAGGTGAGAGGATGAGATCGCATAGATGAGAGAAAAAATTCACGAGCAAAGTGATCATGCTGGTTGTATGTGGCTGATATGAAAGTGAACTGTGTTTGCGTGTGATCAGGGGTATATTCATTCCACCGATTCTGTTGAAAAACATATCTTAAACAGAAGCAAACGGAACAAAACAGGGATAAACACACCTGAATTTGTCCAATAGAAACTCTCTTTGCAAGTGTTGGACTAATGATTACACCCTAGATCAGCTACAGGCAGGCAAGAGGGTGCAAGGCGGGATTGAATGTGTCAATGTCTGTCACCTTGATTACTGAAATGTCTCTCGGACCTGTGCACCTACATTGTAAACTTTCATTCATAGGCTAGATTGTAGCAACCTCATGATGGGCATAGGGAAAATTTGAGTATCATGTAGTAGCATAAACCTATTGATGTTACATTGAGCTGGTTGTATGGAATTTGAATGAGAGTCATTCAATGTGCTGTAATAGAAGTAAGGCCATGCTCATAAAAAAAAAATCGTCCTCCCTCAGCTTAAACGGCACCAACCACGGTCATGGAATTTTGGATGATGATAATTGGCCCGCCAAATGACTGCTGTCTCCGTAATAATCGTTAGATTAGCAAAAAATGATTATAATAATAATTAGACACACATTCTTCCCTCTCCTCCGTTCCTGACTGCAAGTGCAGCCATATAATATATTTCTGTGTGCTGCGGCTGCACCTTGCCACGCCTTTCAACGTGTGCTCGTTTGCTACAACACCTTGCTGTGTTTCAGTAATGAGTAACAAACTTTTATCAGGTTTTTAAGAGTCCATGTTACCACGAAGCGAACCCAACCACACTGATGCCCGGTTGTCCCCCCCCACACACACACACACACATACACAAAACCCCGGTTATTTCATTTTCATGAAGTTCTTCATCCATAAACATCAGTTACACAGTTGTACGGTTATTGTGACAGCCCTACTATACAGCATAGTGCACATAAGGTGCCATTTGGGATGCAGTCAGACATTTCCTCAAGAAAACCCTGTCAACCAAGTGTCACTCCTATAACACACGGTCAGACTGTACAAGAAATTTAAAAGAAGACATTTAAACACACAAAAAAAGATAGATTGTTACATTTTGAAATGTCATCCATGTGGATAATGGAGGCTCTCACATATCTCTCTCTGCCTGGCTGTCTGAAAGTCAACCCCTTGGAGTAGCGTGTTTTTGTAAGTCGAAGGCAGCGCCGCAGTGTCAAGCGGGGTCATCAAAATAAACACATATTTTTTCTGCTTTTCGGGAGAGACTGCTTTAGTCATCTCCTTTAAAGGAACCCCCATAAGACGCGTGGACAGACACCTCAGTGGACCAGCTAAGCTGTTGCTAGCAGACATGCTCTGTTATGAACCACGGCCCTTTCCGTCAACAGGATATATCTGTCTCGAAAAAAATAAAAAATAGACGCTTCAAGACGTTCTCTTCTTCTTTTTACCCCCCTTAGCCCTTTCTATCCTCTAAGACTGATACACAGCTCTTGCTTCCTACCATCTGATTCTCTCTCTTCCACCCCTCACCCCCTCCTCCCCTCCTCCCCTCACCCCTCCCTCTGGCATGTCTGGGCATAATTAAAGCTAAAAGGTGAAAGGCACTTCATCAAATGAATGGCTAAAAACACAGCCGACCGTTATTATTATTATCAGTCCAAGTTGACTCGGTGGGTTCCTGTGAAGAAGACAGAGGTGCAACAGAGCAGCACACGTAATCTCTAACTGGATATAATTGCTAGTTGATGGGGGGACGGGGGGGGATTACCAGATATGTTATAAGGTAAACACGATACTCTGTTTCGATGCTCTTCCCTTCACATGTGGTTTCTCAATCTCAGGTCATCTAGCCTGCGTCTGCTCTTAAAAAAAAGGCAACTGCTTGGAAATAGTGTATTAAGTATACGCCGTGTGGGTAAAACGTTGTCTGGGTTATCGGCGTGGCAGCACGTTACGTTGTTTGTCCTTCATCATTTCTAGGGATTTTTTTGCTGTTTGGGGTCTAACACGGGACCAGGCTTGTTTACTTGTCTGTCTACAGTCTTTAGTAGAACCAGGACGATTGAGTCCCAAATGACACCCTAATACCTGTATTGGGCACAACTGCCCTGGTCAAAAGTAATGCACTACATAGGGAATAGGTTGCCATTTGGGATCCAGGCTGTTACGTCTTCTTTATTCATGTATTCAGAATCAAAACAATGATTCTTTCTGTGAGTCCACAAAACAGCCGCTATCCCATAACGAAGAGACGGTCCATTTTTGTCTAAGTGAGTGACGAACGCTAGCCGAACAAACCTTTTGTGTCGAGATTGTCAACATCCTAAAGCAAAAAGCCTTACAGGATGTGTCATTTACATTGTGGTAATAACCTGATATCAGTTTACTGTATGACTCAATAATAATCCAGTGTGTCATTGCCTCCTTTGTAGTTTGGTATTATGCTAATCAATTTATTGTAATTCAATGGGTGAGATTGCAACAACTAGTAGAGAATATCCTATTTTCTAATGTGTCCTGAGTTTCTGGGAGAAATCACCAGCCTAGTCTTAAACACGGGCTTGACATATGGAGATACCGTAGATTTCTGTCAAGGTTTTGAATGATCTCATTAATTTTGACAAGAAATCTACCTACATACTCATATGACTTTTCATGAGTTGGATTTTTTTGGGGGCGGGGGAATCTCCATTTGATTTCTCCCTGTGAGTAGAAGCAGCCCTAATGCACAGGTATCAAGAGGAATTACAGGACTGCTCCTGCCTGCACACTGTCAGACACACTGTCTTGTGATTTCCTAAATACAGTTGGCTGACACAGAAGATGAAGGGGACCGCTGTGAAGTTGTACATAGAAGACCGTGCCTCGTTCTCTATGTTCTCTGGCTCGAACCTTTGAACACAGGATGTGTTTTGCCGGGTTGATTTTTTAAACTCAATTAGCTGAGAGCTTAGCCGTATTCATCCTAGAACCTGAGAAACGTGTCAAAATGTTTTTTTTTGTTTTGTTTGTGTGGTATTCCAAAATGATGTAAACAAAATATTTACATTTTCAATACTTTATTGCACTATTCTTAATTGAAAATGGCTTGTTGTGTGACTCAGTAAGTGATTACTTAAATGGTGACATGAGGTCACTGGTTGCAAACTTTTTTTGATCCAGGCACTCTAAAAAAACCTCCCCGATTGAGTTACAATTCCAATGCCTCATCTGAACCCATTGCCATGCATTCTCAGAGGGGGAGAGTACTGTATATGAAGGAATATAAAAATACAGTGGTATAAAATCACGAAGGATTTCTTTGTGTGTCCTTAAATACAAATTAAAAAACCATCTAGGCGTCTGGTGCCTGGAGAGGTTATGTTTTTATAACTCACATAAATGATTCTCATGATGTGCTGGAAAGTGCACTTCACTAGAACCATTCAAAGAATGGTGAAACACAATTCCGATTCTCTAATATTGTTTACATTATGAACTGTTATGTCTACCATTTAGTAATGTGCGAGGATGTATACTTCTGAGCCTTTTTACACACAGCTAGGGGCTCTTTGCACTACGATGAATTTACGAGAGTTATCGCAAGAATACCCGCCTATACCTAACAGTAATGTAAAGATGCAAATCTCAATTATTTCTGACTTCTCTACGCCATTGCTACACCACCTTAGTGGATAGCGTACTAAAACCAGTTTCAAAGAGAAATTTTCCACATAACTCATGCTTTTACAGTGTAAAGAGGCGGATCTGGCGTCTCAATTTGGCTCTGGCCACACCAAACCCAATGCTACTGTAAGGATATTGTAAACAGAAAGTTGCAAATCTGATCCTACGTCATATATTTTGTTAGCTTAAAAACGTTCTATGTCTGTGTTCCATTCCTTCGGTGATCTGATCTGGAGTCAGTGTGAAGGCAGGTGTGAAGCAGGCGGTCTTACTCTGGAGCACTGATCTGCATTCCTCCTCCCCTCCCAAACAGGAGAGTGAGCGCTTCTTGTAGCCCTGCCAGGATGTCACTCGATACAAGAGCTGAAGATTCCGTTTCAAGCTCCTTGACTTAACAGCATCCTCTGTCAAATGTGTTACAAGAGTTATGTCCCTGTCCCTATAACTCTCTTTCTCTCTCTCTCTCTCTCTCTCTCTTTCTCTCTCTCTCTCTCTCTCTCTCTCTCTCTCTCTCTCTCTCTCTCTCTCTCTCTCTGTCTTTGATGATGGTGGAGAGGATTCAAGTCAGGAGGGAGGGGGGGGTCAATCTTCAGAAGCAGGCAGCTGCAGCAGTAGGGATCTGGCCTGGTGTTGGTGCTGCTGACAGATGTCCTCACTGGGGCTAAGGCAGCACTTCAGCCCAGCCTAGAAGCACCCGACCCGGGTCATGGCTCCAGTCGCACTGCCTCCATACCTACCCACTCCCAGGTCGGCTGGCTGGCTGGCTGGCTGGTTGACTGACTGGCTGGTGCAAGACAATACAGGATCAACTTGATCGCAGTGGGAGTTGTTGAGTCATAACTATCTGCCTCGGTGTCACCTTGAGCTGAGCTGGAAGTTCCAATGATGTAATCCTCACTTCACTCAAAGATAGTGTTATAGTAAGATAAGATAAGATAGGAATCTGCTACTTCATCTACTATAATGAACATGGAAGGGGGAAAAAGACACAACCTTCACTTTGGCATCTTTTTAGAGTTGACAACAGGGAAAACAAAAACACACACAGGATGATTGAGCCGTTGATGCTCTTGAAGGCGCCATTGTAAACGCTCAGCGGCTTTTCAGATCTTTTTGAATATGGCGCTAATTTGGCGACGATGGCGTCTTTTATCGTGCAGCAGATGCTTTTCAATTATGTGAAGTAGTGTGGGGAAAAAGAGCGACTCGGGATGCTCCTGAAGAGTTGGGAGAGGGGGAGGAAGCTTTTAATGGCTACGTCCCAAATGTCATCCTATTCCTTACATAAGTGCACTACTTTTGACCAGGGCCCATAGGTTAGTAGTGCACTATGTAGGGAATAGACTGCCATTTGGCACACATACAACGACTGTACTCCCAGTAGGAACGACTGGGGTGCAGGAAGAGGCAATTACATCCCTGAATAGTTGTTTGACACTTTTAACATTGCATCATCTATTTTCACTATCTGCCGTTTGCACATCCGTCTGGGGAAAAGGGCCATTAGATGCCTTTAAAGCTTGTATCAATAATATATGTTATGCCTGGGCAAATCACTGAATATTGTCAATGAAAATGATGTAGCCAACTTTTTTTTTCAAAATCTTAGCAACCCAGAACCACATTGAATTGCATGCATTGATCATTAAAAAAAAACACATTTATGTGTGGTTGGTGGACCAACTATTTGAGGAGAATGTGTTCATATTCATTTGATTTCATCGTGTTTCACAGTGCCCTTACCCTGCTGCAGACAGAATACCCTGCAACACAAACTCACATTATTTATCTCCTGACTAATTACATTATAATAATTGATGACAGTAAAGGAGGGCCAACATTTAATTAATTTGGCTCAAGGAAACTGCATCTCTGTGTATTTACCTTTGATCCAACTTCCTGGCAATAAATTCAAATGGTAAATCAAGTAAAGTTATGATTTTAGCCGGAACGCTCCTGGGCATTTAACATTATGTTAGTACTTTTATGCCTAAACCTCTGGCATTAAATTGTCTTTATGCTTTTATCAGATAAAAATTAGGCCCTGTTGATAGGCCGATAGCATTCTCTTCTAAAACAGCCCTGCAAGACCAGCCAGAGGCCACACCCTCTCTCGATCAAGATGGAACTCACTCACATTTTATTGGAAAGGAAAAATGTGTATATACATCTCTATATAAATCAGCCTCTCTTATCTGAGTTGTAATTGGCACATCCAATATTTGGGATCAATCAGACATTCCTGCGAGCTTTGCCAGAGCCTGCAGTGTATTTCCATCCAGGGTCACAGCCAGCTTACCTAGGAGAAGGAGGATTGTCTTTCTGCTGGCAACTATCCGACTCTGGATCCAGTTCAGGTGATTCCTGAATTCCACAGCGTTCTGAATGAGGGGGGGGGGGGAGTAGATTTAACTATTGTAATAACGGTCTCAAATACTATACATACTGTCATCCTGCTGGCACTTCTGCTGCAACTCTCTGATCCAATCAGTTAATCATGGGGATTAATGACTTGGATAATATAACATTCAATAGCTACTGTATTCAATGGAACTGTAAAATAGGGGCGAGAATGTCTACTGTGTCTGCATCTCTCTCTGTCCCTCTGGGGGCAAGAGAAGGAAATGCAACTCCAAACTGAAATTGGGCAAATAATTACGAAGCACAGATCACGACATCTCACTCAACATCTACATGCTTAACTCATGAGTAAACAATTGTATGTCACGGGACATTTATGTATTTGCTTGTATATATATATATGCCAAAATGTTATATTAAATAGAAACAGAAAGTTATTTTAAGTTCTATTAAGCAGAAAGTTATATTATGTACTATTAAAACATATATATATATATATATTAAGTTCTGATACATAGAAAGTTTGCTCTGAAAGTGCTTTCCTCATTCTGAGGGCGCTGGACTGTAAAATGGCTTGTAAAACTGCTCATAGGTTAGTGTGTAATTTCCCATGAAAATGATAGATTGAGGCTGATCTAGCAGTGGCAATACTAGTCATCTCTGGCAATTATGTGTAAGTATCATCATTGTTTAGTCGAATAACCTCATCTATTATTTCCTTTTACCATGAATTAGGGCCTATGAAAATTACAGGTTGGAGGCCTGTCTCACCATATTATGGCCTGTAAGTGCTGATATTGATGGGAAGGTAATGGTAGTCCTCGGCCCTAAATGTAAATAGTATCTAAGGTGATATTTATTCTGCTCTCACGTGGAGTACTGGGGAGTAGAGAGCTGGGGTAAAGGCAGGTGTGAGGCCTGTTGTGGAGCCGTGTTGGGAAAGCCCTAGCCTACATATTACACCTACCTCAGGAGTGGCACAGGTTTGGCTAATAAAGTTTCTAATATCAGTATTATTACTGGGCGTTAAGATGTAAAGGCTGACACTAAAACCAACATTGTCAGTTACAATTGAATTTGCGAGCTCTGCAGAGCTCTGCCTGTTGCGCAACATTTTCAATAGAGAGAAAAAAGGCTACAACTACTTAGCCAGGTAAGTATTTTTGTCCTGTGAACTCTGTATGTCGTTGTGAACCAGGTATGAATGTGTGATCAAGAGATCTGGCAGTCGTCCACAATCTGTTCAGCTCCACTCCCCAGCTGAAGTCTCAGTGCCACTGAAACGCATGCACTACCTCGAGTGTTACTTACTTTGCTACATCTCCAATCAATCTGACTGCCAGCTCCTCTGTTCATGTTTAAGGAGCTGTTAAATTGTTTTGGTTAATTTAAAATCGGGAAGCTTTTGTTACGCAACACCTCCTGAAACAGCTCTCTTGACACACATGCCGTAGGGTTAAGATAATACGTTTTCATCTGTTAGTGGATCGTCTTCTCTGAGAATGCAAACTGCCTTCTCTGGGGTAGAATGTAGAATAGAATCCAGCTGATATCTTTCAATCAGAGCTTCTCTGTATGCAATCACACTGTCATTGTTCGTCTCATGTTGTGGAAAGCGCCTTTTGACAGAGATCAGTGATGAATCACCTGGCCAAGAGCTTCAGATCCCATCGGCAGCCTTTTTCATAGAGTTAGAGAAGGGGGAAAAAAACGACATTCAATTCATTTCTCCTGCTCTTTCATGTCTGCTGCTTTTCATTGGAACACAGTGTTTTAAAAGTTATTCACTGCAGCAACCTCTCTCTTTTCTTCTCGCAGAGATTCGCAAAGCAAATATTTGGCGGGGCAGTTCATAAAGGAAGTGCTTTTACTTGCTCAAGGTGCTGACGGCAGGGCACACTGTTATGTTGGAGGCTTAGAAAAACAAAACGTAACAGGGCTGGACTCGGCCGTCAAATTAAGTGGCAGAGATGTTTAATTGTACCGCTTTCTTCTGGTGGCAAAATAATTTGCTCACTCTTTTGTTTCGTGAAGTAAGGCAATAAAGAAAAGTCATTTTTCAACTTTGTACATTTCTTCTTTTTTTTTTATATATCAACTTCCAAGAGTCGAAAAGCGGGACAAATATAAACTTGCAGGAACAACATGTAAGCACATGATCTGTGGTCCAAGGTGAAAGTTTTTCAAAAGGCTGACTACATCATAGTAAAACCGACGGAGGGAATAGTGTAAATGACGCTCCCTAAGACTAAGCAGCAAGGATGATTTAAGGCACCTTTGATTTAACAGTACACATAGGATTATATGCATTCGAAGCCTGTCAAACATCACTGCAAACTGTTGTCTAGGAGTGTTATTACACTAATATCACTGTAAACCATGCATATCATGCTCATTTTATTTGGACAAGCAGTACCTTTGCTTTAGCATTTAGCTACAATGGGTAGAACATGTCATGCTATGCTTAAGTAGCGCTATAGGAGACAGCTGGGGATGTGAACTAAAGCTAGGTTAAGGTTAAGGGGGGAAGGAAGAAGTTAGGCCTGGCTTAAAGAAAAGCTAAGGACAGGATTAGACATTTCAAAATTCATCATTTGATCATCTTCAGCACCACCCCAACAGCAGCAACATGTGAAAATGGCGCGTTTCTATGTTTTGTAGTAAAAAGAAAATGATAAAGGAAGATAAGTGTTTCCAATGACATCATTGGTGTACGTCATGTGATCATGTGCATTGCCTACTAATTGCATAGTAATTGTCTACTAATTGGTTGATGATGTCATTGGAAACACTTATCTTCCTCTATCTTTCTTAATACAAAACATAGAAACGTGCCATTTTCATATATTTTGATGTTGGAGTGGTGCTGGAGATGATAAATATGTAGTTGGACAATTTAGAAATGTCCCTTTAATGTTAAGGTAAAGGTTAGGGTTAAAGTTCAGTTTGGTTGTTGGTGTCTCTCCTCTATCACAGTGAGATGTAATTGATAAACCCAGCCAGCTGTGCAGCTATCACTCCGCCCAGTCCTCACGAATGCAGACATAACAAAGTACCTGACTGACAGGATCCAAACCTAGGATGGCCCCTTCACCCTCGAGACACAAGGACCTAACCTTAGCCCGACTGTTAGAGAACTTTTAATTAACACACACACACATTTCATATGAAGTCCTCCACCACTGTTTCAGCTGCTTTGCTGGGTCTATATTTATCGTTTGAGAAATTCTTTAACACACACTGCCGGGATGTTGCCAACCGCCTCAGGAGATACCTTTTTTTTTTACACACCTTAGCAATTATACACTTTATTCCAGAGGCACACAATGTAATCATATTGTGCAAGGTGAATGATGGGCTTCATGATTAATGTTGGTTGGGAAAAGTAGAGCTACCGAGCTAGTATAAGGATTCACACAATATCTAAACAGGATACAAGTCAAGCATCAGACCTTGTCTGTGAAGAGTTTCACTTATTGTGAATGTCCACACAAGTTTCAAAGGTAGTTATTGATTCAACTCAAATCTTTCTGGTCACAAATGGATTTTGTCACAGGGGTTTGTGTTTAAAAGGTTCTTGGCCATCTTTATAGAAGAAAAAAATTCGGAGCAATTGAAAAAGGTTCTGCATACAATCAAGGCACTGAAAAGTGTAGACGTGCAGGTTGAAGACCTGGACAAACCCTTTTTTGCTGTCTCAGTTAGGAGGCCTGACACCTGGGCAAACACTGGAGCCCAATGATCTGTCATCAGCTATAGGAACCAGTACAAACTTGGTCGCTTTTGTTGACACACAAAAGAAAATACTTCAAATCAATTTAGCACTCTGCAATTCATCTTCTGTGGAAGCTTAAGTCCTCGTTTATGCTTGCAAAATCATAAGGGGTCCTCGTTGGGGAATATCGGTTGGTTGATCGGCGCAGTGAAATGTTGTAAAGACATGACACGCGGACTGTTTTGCCAAGTGTCTGTTGGTAATACCTTGGATCTAAAGGGCCCTCAGATGTATTTATTTGTGTACTCTACTTCTCGGACCTCTTGGAGCTGTCCGACAAAACACCAGACGTCTTGAGGACATACGAGATAATTGTCTCTCAACGTCTCTCGCCCACAGACAACTTCAAACGGAGACATTCCAAATTTCAGATTACGTCAAGTGTTAGGAAGGTGTCCCTAATGTTTGGAACACTCAGTGTATAAGATACATATTTCATATTTCTAAGTAAATTGGCATTATCTGAATCTGAACAACTACAACCTGACATAGCGTTAACCAGCAAATGTCTTTATGACTCCAGCAGTTTGCCCCAGAATCGAATACATACAAAGACGGTGGACTGAGTGCCATTTCCATGGTAACACCTATTGGCATATCTGCAATCAGGGTAAGGCTGTCATAGTCAGCTATTCAGACAGTACCAGAGACCTTGAACGTATAAGGAGAGGGGTGCTGTGAGGAGGCCCTTTGCTTTTCAGCAGTTCATTATATGGCACACTGATCAGACTTGATCACATACAAAAGGAACTCATTTTAAGCTCTTCAAGCTACCCCATAATCCCCCAATGTGTGCAAATGACATGAATATATGCGAAGAAAAGAAGACATGCCCGTGCATTATGTCGCCTAACTCATTGCCAATGTTATGTTACCCACATCCTTTCTTCATACAATGCAGACACTCAGAATTAGCCACTTAAAACAGGAGACATTGAGTAAATAACTACAGTATTATAAATTATAATGCACAACATCTGGGTGGAGAGACCCAGGGCCGGATGTACATAAATAGAGAAGCCACCAGTCCACCAATCCCATGGCTCGCTTACCTGTAGGTTAACAAAGAGAAGATTAAACCCCCACCAACCATCCTCTAATACTATCATACCAGTCTCTGTAGAGACTATGTCGGGTTTTGACGGTTGAATGTGTAGCTTATGGCAGTTAAAGAACTCTCGAGGGGGAATCCTGAGGGGATTACTCTGAGGTTTTCTCATAAAGTGGGAAACAAAAAACACTCTTGAGGGCTTGGGATGATCATAAACACGCAACATCCCCAATCTGCCCCCACCCCCAATGTATTAGTGGACTCCCACTTTCTCCATTCAGCTTTTTCTGACACCCAGGGATAGAGACCTGACAAAGGGCAACTCCACTTGGAGAGGGATTAGTGTAAATCCGATTTATAATGAAATTAAGGGCTGAGTAGTTCTTGTAGGATTTGATACAAAAGATGGGCGAATTACTTTGTCTTTTTTTGGAAAATCTTTTATTTTCCCATGGTGAGAACTTTGTGATAAGTAGACTTGGGATCCTGCACAGCATACCAGCCAGTGGCCCCATTCCTCAGCCCAACGGACCAATAGACTCCTCTGTCCACTCCACCTGGCTTGGATGTTTCCCTATCCATACAGAAACTACACTGATTTCGTGACCAGTTGATCATATGGTAATTGCACTAATCTGCGATACAAGGACATTTGGTTTGCGGCTTACACAGTTTATCATTGTTGTACACATGAGCTCTCACATCAATTAAGTAATTATGCTAAGTGTATAGAAAAATGAGGCCGTGCTATTGTAACGGTGCAGAATACCTTTTTAAACTACCACCCTATGAATGCAAGCACTGACACACAGATCTCAGCTGACAGAAAGCTTGGAAGAATTTTGTGGTTTTTCTAGTGGTCTCTTTCTATATCAAGGAATTCCACCAAAACAGGCAAACCCTTTTGAGTATGTTGATAGGCAGAAACTTCTCCTTGCTTGTGACAATGCATGATTGTGGGTCAAGAAGATACATTTTAATGCTTGAGTAAAAGTAAAGATACCTTATGATAGAAAATGACTCAATAAAAGTACAAGTCACCCAGTAAAATACGACTTGAGTAAGAGTCTAAAAGTATTTGGTTTTAAATATACTTAAGTATCAAAATAGTAGATTATCAGATACTCAACAAGAAGGTCTGATTTCATTAAGACGGAACAGGTCACAAGTGGTAAATATATAGATCCAGTCCATTTAAAATATTGTAGGCCCTTTACACTTCAGTGTTGTGATGCAAGAATCCTAGCGAATGCATAGCGCATAGAATTAAAAAGGTATTGTTGGATATTATTAATCCTAATCAGACAGGTTTTTTACATCGACGATACATATACCGTATTTATTTATTTATCTTGCTCCTTTGCACTCCAGTATCTCTACTTGCACATTCATCTTCTGCACATCTACCATTCCAGTTTAATTGCTATATTGTAATTACCACCATGGCCTATTTATTGCCTTAACTCCCTTATCTTACCTCATTTGCACTCACCTTTTTGTTTTCTTTTGTTCTACTGTATTATTGACTGTATGTTTTGTTTATTCCATGTGTAACTCTGTGTTGTTGTCTGTGTCGAATTGCTATGCTTTATCTTGGCCAGGTCGCAGTTGCAAATGAGAACTTGTTCTCAACCAGCCTACCTGGTTAAATAAAGGTGAAATATATATATTTTTTTAAATTGGAGATAATATAAGACAAATTCCGGAATCAATAGAATACTATGAAAAATCTGAGAAACCAGGCCTGGTATTCATAGCTGACTTTGAAAAGGCTTTTGATAAAGTACGATTGGAATGTATATATAAATGCCTGGAATATTTCAACTTTGGAGAATCTCTAATATAATGGGTTAAAGTTATGTATAGTAATCCTTGGTGTAAAAGTAAACAACGGCTACTTCTCAGAAAGTATTAAACTGTCATGAGGAGTGAAACAAGGTTGTCCACTATCAGCATATTTATTTATTATGGCCTTCGAAATGTTAGCTATTAAAATCGGATCCAACAATAATATCAAGGGGCTAGAAATCCAGGGCTGAAAAACAAAGGTGTCATTGTACGCTGATGATTCATGTTTTCTTTTAAATCCACAATTTGGATCCCTCCACACACAGCCTAGTAGAGGATCTAGATAATTGTTCTAGATAACTTATCTGGATTACAACCAAATTATGAAGTGTACTATATTACATATTGGATCACAAAAAAATACAACTTTTACATTACTGTGTCGTTTAGCAATAAAATGTTCTGACGTTGATGTGGACATACTCTGTATTCATGTCTCAAAAGAAAGAAATGATCTCACTACAATCCATTTTAATAGAAAGTTAGCAAAAATAAATAAGATCTGCAACCATGGAAGGAAAATACCTGTCTCTTTGTGATTTTTTTTTATAACTCTTTAGTCTCTTTTGCCTACACCTAGCGACATTTTTTTTTTATTAGATGAGAAAATAATATTCAATATTATTTGGAATGGCAAGCCAGACAATTTTTTTTTACGGGCCTATTTATATAATGCATATGAAATCAGAGGGCATAAATTATTTAATATTAAAGCATTAGACCACTCACAAAAGGTATACTTAAATCTGCAGATTAGTGAAGAATGTCTCACCCCATGTTCAAGTATGGCCTATTTCCCTTTATTAAGACTACAACCTCTTACTTTCGGTTAGGTGAAAATGAAATAATCTCCAATATATCACTATTTTTTAAACAAGACAGAAAGTTGGTTACAACTTCAGTGTTTTCCATCAGAAAAGACAGCACAAACAATACAACAAATATTATGGTTAAACTCAAATATACTAATTGACAATAAACCACTATTTTTGGAGAAAAACAATTAAAAAGGTATAACATTTGTAAATGATATCATACATTGGACTGGCAAAGTTATGTAACATATGCAGCAAACAAAAATATATGGACATTTCTGCTATACCCAAAACTACAACCAACTAATTGCAGTATTAAAATGGAAGAGACAAGTGGAATGGGCAAAAAGTAAAGAACCTGTCTGTCTGCTCTGCATTAAAGAGCAAAATTGGTTAAAGAAAATTGTGATAAATAAAAAAGTTGAACAGTTTAATTTAAGGACCAAACAATTAACAGCTGTGTCATGTAGATTGCAAAATAGTTGGGAAGAGATGTCACGGTTTTCTTCCTGGGAATGAGAGGCGGACCAAAACGCAGCGTGGTTGAAGTTCATGGTTCTTTAATAAGAGACACTTAACATGAACAAACTACAAAACAATAAATGTGAAAACTGAAACAGTCCTAACTGGTGCATAAAACACAAAGACAGGAAACAATCACCCACAAAATACCCAAAGAATATGGCTGCCTAAATATGGCTCCCAATCAGAGACAACGATAAACACCTGCCTCTGATTGAGAACCAATCCAGGCAACCATAGACTTACCTAGACACCTAAAAGAACACAACCCCATAAATCTAGAAAAACCCCTAGACAAGACAAAACACATAAATCACCCATGTCACACCCTGACCTAACCAAAATAATAAAGCAAACAAAGATAACTAAGGCCAGGGCGTGACAAGAGATTTTCGATATACCGATTCCATGGCACATGGTTTATGAACTGCTACACAAAACGACGCCGAATTAAAACTTAACATTTTTTATTTAAATTATTGTACAAATTCTTGCAACCATTAGAATGTTACAGAGTGCTTTCGGAAAGTATTCAGACCCCTTGAATTTTTCCACATTTTGTTACAATGCAGCCTTATTAAAAAATGGATAAACTTTTTTTTAAAATCATCAGCAATCTACACACAATACTCCATAATGACAAATCGAAAACACGTTTTTAGAAATATTTGCAAATTGATTCAAAATAAAAACAGAAATACCTTATTTACATAAGAATTCAGACTCTTTGCAATCAGACACAAAATTGAGGTCAGGGGCATCCTGTTTCCATTGATCATCCTTGAGATGTTTCTATAACTTGATTGGAGTACACCTGGCGTAAATTCAATTGATTGGACATGATTTGGAAAGGCACACACCTGTCTATATAAGGTCCCGCAGTTGACAGTCCATATCAGAGCAAAAACCAAGCCATGAGGTCGAAGGAATTGTCCGTAGACCTCCGAGACAGGATTGTGTCAAGGCACAGATCTGGGGAAGGGTAGCAAATAATTTCTGCAGCATTGAATGTCTCCAAGACCACAGTGGCCTCCATCATTCTTAAATGGAAGAAGTTTGGAACCACCAAGACTCTTGCTAGAGCTGGCCGCCCGAGCCAAACTGAGCAATCGGGGGAGAATGGCCTTGGTCAGGGAGGTGACCAAGAACCGGATGGTCTCTCTGACAGAGTACATCTCCTCTGTGGAGATGGGAGCACCTTCCAGAAGCCCAACCATCTCTGCAACACTCCACCAATCAGGCCTTTATGGTAGAGTGACCAGATGAAAGCAACTCCTCAGTAAAAGGCACATGACAGTCCGCTTGGAGTTTGCCAAAAGGCACATAAAGACTCTCAGACCATAAGAAACAAGATTCTCTGGTCTGGTGAAACCAAGATTGAACTCTTTGGCCTGAATACCAAGTGTCACATCTGGAGGAAACCTGGCACCATCCCTACAGTGAAGCATGGTGGTGGCAGCATCATGCTGTGGGGATGTTTTTCAGCGTCAGGGACGGGGAGACTCATCAGAATCGAGGAAAATATGCATGGAGCAAAGTCCAGAGAGATCCTTGATGAAAACTTGCTCCAGAACGCTCAGGACTGGAGAAAACCTGCTTAATGAAAACCTGCTCCAGAGCGCTCAGAACCTCAGACTGAGGCGAAGTTTCACGTTCCAACAGGACAACAACCCTAAGCACACAGCCAAGACAACGCAGGAGTGGCTTCGGGACTTGTCTCTGAATGTCCTTGAGTGACTCAGCCAGAGCCCTGACTTGAACCCGATCGAACATCTCTGGAGAGACCTGAAAATAGCTGTGAAGTGATGCTCCCCATCCAACTTGACAGAGCTTGAAAGGATCTGCAGAGAAGAATGGTAGCAACTCCCTAAATACAGATGTTCCAAGCTCATAGCGTCATTCCCAAGAAGCCTCAAGACTGTAATCACTGCCAAAGGTGCTTCAACAAAGTACTGGTTAAAGGGTCTGAATACTTATGTAAATATGATATTTCAGTTTTTATTTTTTTTAACATTTATTCTAAAATGTCTAAAAACCTGTTTTTGCTTTGCCATTATGGGGTATTGAGTGTAGATTGACGAGGTTGGGGAAACTATTTAATACATTTTAGAATAAGGCTATAACCTAACAAAATGTGGAAAAAGTCAAATGGTCTGAATACTTTCCAAAGGCACTGTACATATGGGGAATACAACCATCCCAGCTCTGCAGATTTTGCTGCAAAGAGACGGAATCATTAGATCATTTGTTGGGGGATGAAACCATCGTAGTTCTGCAGATTTTTCTGCGAAGAGACAGAATCATTAGATCATTTGTTTTGGTACTATCCATATGTAGCTGGTTTATGGTCCAGGTTCAGGAATGGCTGAAGAATTGCAACATTTACATGGAACTAACTCTGCTGGGGGACTTGAAAAGTAATAGTCAATCGATCAATATAATAATGCTTTTAGCAAAAAAATGTCTTTAATTTACAATCTGTAGAAACGCCAACAGTGAAGAGGCGACTCCGGGACGCTGGCCTTCTAGGCAGAGTTGCAAAGAAAAAGCTATATCTCAGACGGGCCAATAAGAAGAAAAGATTAAGATGAGCAAAAGAACACACGCTGGACAGAGGAACTCTGCCTAGAAGGCCAGCATCCCGGAGTCGCTCGTCACTGTTGACGTTGAGACTGGTGTTTTGCGGGTACTATTCAATGAAGCTGCCAGTTGAGGATTTGTGAGGCGTCTGTTTCTCAAACTAGACACTCTAATGTACTTGTCCTCTTGCTCAGTTGTGTACCAGGACCTCCAACTCCTCTTTCTATTCTGGTTAGAGCCAATTTGCGCTGTTCTGTGAAGGGAGTAGTACACAGCGTTGTATGAGATCTTCAGTTTCTTGCCAGTTTCTCGCATGGAATAGCCTTCATTTTTCAGAACAAGAATAGACTGACGAGTTCCAGAAGACAGTCCTTTGTTTCTGGCCATATTTAGCCTGTAATCAAACCCACACAGGAGTGGATCACAGGAGTGATGGTTGTATATAATGGGCCTCTGTAGATATTCCATAAAAAATCTGCCGTTTCCAGCTACTATAGTCATTTACAACATTAACAATGTCTACAATGTATTTCTGATCAATTTTATATTATTTAAAAAAATGTGCTTTTCTTTAAAAAGCAATGAAATGTCTAAATGATCCCAAGCTTTTGAATGGTAGAGTATATATAGAGGATTGGAAATGATGCAGACGATTACATTGATGGAAGCCACAATCTTTCTGCAATATTAAAGCTGATCTATCCTATGCAACCATTCTTGTTTTTTATTTTATTTACCAATAGCCAGGAGCACACTCCAACACCCAGACATAATTTACAAACAAAGCATTTGTGTTTAGTGAGTCCGCCAGATCAGAGGCAGTAGGGATGACCAGGGATGTTCTCTGTTTAGTGAGTCCGCCAGATCAGAGGCAGTAGGGATGACCAGGGATGTTCTCTGTTTAGTGAGTCCTCCAGATCAGAGGCAGTAGGGATGACCAGGGATGTTCTCTGTTTAGTGAGTCCTCCAGATCAGAGGCAGTAGGGATGACCAGGGATGTTCTCTGTTTAGTGAGTCCTCCAGATCAGAGGCAGTAGGGATGACCAGGGATGTTCTCTGTTTAGTGAGTCCGCCAGATCAGAGGCAGTAGGGATGACCAGGGATGTTCTCTGTTTAGTGAGTCCGCCAGATCAGAGGCAGTAGGGATGACCAGGGATGTTCTCTGTTTAGTGAGTCCTCCAGATCAGAGGCAGTAGGGATGACCAGGGATGTTCTCTGTTTAGTGAGTCCTCCAGATCAGAGGCAGTAGGGATGACCAGGGATGTTCTCTGTTTAGTGAGTCCTCCAGATCAGAGGCAGTAGGGATGACCAGGGATGTTCTCTGTTTAGTGAGTCCTCCAGATCAGAGGCAGTAGAGATGACCAGGGATGTTCTCTGTTTAGTGAGTCCTCCAGATCAGAGGCAGTAGGGATGACCAGGGATGTTCTCTGTTTAGTGAGCCCGTCAGATCAGAGGCAGTAGGGATGACCAGGGATGTTCTCTGTTTAGTGAGTCCTCCAGATCAGAGGCAGTAGGGATGACCAGGGATGTTCTCTGTTTAGTGAGTCCGCCAGATCAGAGGCAGTAGGGATGACCAGGGATGTTCTCTTAATGTATGGAGTAAAAAGTGCAATATTTTCTTTAAGAACGTAGTGAAGTAAAAGTAATAATGGTCAAAAAGATACATAGTTAAGCAAAGTACAGATACCCCAAAACTACTTAAGTAGTACTTGAAAGTATTTTTTACTTAAGTACTTTACACCACTGCTACACAGTGGCTTGTGTTGACTGAATTTCTGGTTAATTGATCCCTTACGTAACGTAGCAGGCGTAAAAGAAACACCTGAGAAACATTTCTATAATGACACAAGGTGGGACCCAGATGCAGACACAGGAGGCAGATGGTTGGAGACTTACAATATTTAATCATCCAAAAGGAGTGGGCAAGAGAATAGTCGTGGTCAGGCAAGGTCAACAACAGATCAGAGTTCAGGAGGTACAGAGTAGCAGAAAGGCTCATGGTCAAGGCAGGCAGAATGGTCAGGCAGGTGGGTCCAGAGTCCAGAACAGGCAAGGGTCAAAACCGGGAGGACTAGAAGAAAAGAGAATAGCAAAGGCAGGATTACGGGAAAACTGCTGGTTGACTTGGAACATACAAGACGAACTGGCACAGAGAGACAAGAAACACAGGGATCAATACACTGGGGAAAACAAGCGACACCTGGAGGGGTTGGAGACAATAACAAGGACAGGTGAAACAGATCAGGGTGTGACAATTTATTTCTGTTGACGGAGGTTTTCTTCTGCACTGTTCATCTCATCCAGTAAATGTGGAGGAGGAGTTAAGATGTTGTGTCACCTTGTTAACATCCAAAATAAGACCCCGCTGAGGATGATCGATATCAGACAGGAGTTATGGGTGAAATTGGAGCTTAAGTCATAAGAGAATGGGCAGTAAGATTGCGCAGTACTGTATGACTGGAGTCTAGAGAGCTCCGACCCAACATTGCTATTTTGTGGTTTATCTTTCCTTTTTTCCCCCACAAAATGTATACTATATAATTTCTTATGACCTACAAAAACGTTTGAACATCAGATCGCCAGTTACTAACCTCAATTTCGGCTTCAACTTCAAGTCTTTATGTACCTCTGATCCAATCTTTGGGCTAGCCAAGAGGAAACGCAGGCGAAAATGAGGCAAGAGATCTAACGTCCTGTTGAGACTAAGGTGAAGGCAAAACCAGTCACCACTTTTCTATTCACCAAGCGGAGAGGATATTGGATTCAGGGAGATCCAGAGGGGAAGGGGTAAGTCTCTTCATCAACAACATATAGTGTGCAGACTCTAGCGCAATGGAAGTCTCAACCTATTGTTCACCAGTCTTGGAATACCTGAGGGGCAAATGCCAACCCTTCTACCTCCCAAAAGAGTTTTCACCTGTTATCATGACTGCGGTATATATTCCACCTCAGAACAACTAAAACAACAAGCTGGCACTTAACGAACTGTACAAGGCAATAAACAAGCAGGTAACCATGCACCCGGAAGCTGCTTTTCTTGTTGACGGCAATTGTAATTCTGCGTCACTAAGACACGTGATGCCCAACTTTTATCAACACGTCTCCTTCGCCACTAGATCACTGCTACTCAACCCACAAGCAAGTATATAAGTCCCCCCCCCTCATCTCCCCTTTGGATAATCTGATCATGTCTCTATACTCCTGCTTCTTGTTTACAAACAGGAACTCAAACAGGAAGTACCCATGGCACGCTCTGTAGAGAAATTATCCTCCAAATCGGAGGCTATGTTGCAGGACTGCTTTGCTAGTGCTGACTGGAATATGTTTTCAGGACACTGCCGGTAGCATCGTCGAGCTAACCACTTCTGTCTCGGGTTCCATCAGTAAATGCATTGCCAACATTGTCCCCACAGTGAAAGTTTGCTGCTTCCCCAATCAGAGCCCTGGATTAACACTGAGATACACACTAAGTTAAAGGACAAAGCTGCTTCCTTGCACACAGGGCTATCACAGCTAACCCTGAGGCTATGGCTGAGGAAATGAACATGTACAATATAGGAGCAAGGTGGAATCTTATTACACCAGCTCGAACGCTCAATATGTCCCAGGGGCTTCAGTCCATTACATATTACATAGGTAGACCTAGCCGTGATCTATCCAGTGATGCCTCTCTATCAGATGAACTCAATGTATTTTATACACACTTCGAGAAAAACAACACCGAGCTGTGGACAAGGGCCCCCACCGTCCCAGAGGACTGGGTGATCTCGCTCTCCAAGGCCGACATGGGTAATGTTTTTAATCTGGTCAACACTCGCAAGGCCACATGACCAGACTGTATTGCAGGGCACGTTCCCAGAGCATGTGCAAACCAGCTGGCAGGCATCTTCACTGTCATTTTCAACCTCTCCTTGTCCCAGTCTGTAATCCCCACATGTCTCAAGATCACCACTATCATTCCTGTTCCCAATAACTCTAAGGCTACCTACCGAATGACTACCGCCCTGTAACACTAACATCTGTAATCATGAAGTGCTTTGAAAGGCTGGTCATGGCACACATCACCTCCATCATCCTAGACACCCTAGACCCACTCCAATTTGCATACCGACCCAACAGATCTACAGACGATGCAATCTCAATTGCACTCCACTCTGCCCTCTCCCACCTGGACAAGTAAGAAAGCTGTTCATCGACTACAGCTCAGTGTTCAACACCATAGTGCCCTCAAAGCTCTTCACCTAAACTAGGGACCCTGGGACTGAACACCTCCCTTTACAACTGGATCCTGGGCTTCATGATGGGCTGACACCAGGTGGTTGGAGTGGGCAACAACACCACTGCCACACTGGCCCTCAACACAGGGGCCTCCCAGGGGTGTGTGCCTAGCCCCCTCCTGTACTCCCTGTTTACCCATGACTGTGTGGCAATGCACGACTCCAACTCCATCATCAAGTTTCCTGACGACACAACAGTGATTGGCCTGATCACCTCAGCGATGAGACAGCCTAAAGGGAGGAGGTCAGAGAACTGGCACTACGGTGCCAGGACAACAACATCTCCCTCAACTTCAGCAAGGAGCTCATCCATGGACTACATGGGGCTGCAGTAGAGAGGGTGAAGAGCTTCAAGTTCCTCTGTGTCCACATCATTGAGGATTTAACATGGTCCTCTCACACCAGAACTGTTTTGGCATAGCCCCTCAGATCCTCAGGAACTTTTACAGGTGCACCATTGAGAGCATCGTGACTGGTTGTATCACCGTCTAGTAAGGCAACTGCACCGCCCGCGACTAGAAGGCCCTACAGAGGTTGGTGCGGACAGCCCAGCGCATCACTTTTGGTGTGAGCTCCCAGCCATCCAGGACGCACATGCCCGGCGGTGTCTGAGAAAGGCACAGAAAATTGCCAAAGACTCCAGCCACCCGAGACATGGACTGTTCTCCGTGTTACTGTCCGGCAGGCGGTACCTGTGCATCAAAGCTCAGCCAAACAGACTCCTAAACAGCTTCTATCCATTGGCCATAAGGCTGTTAAGTGGCTTACAACTACTGCTCTCTCTCTCCCACAGACTATCCATACAGACTTTTATGCCTATCCACAGGTCTCTACTCACTCAGACACAACTAAAATTGCTCAAATTATTATTGATTAGAGTTATTACTCCTTTACGCTGCTGTCCATTGATTATTGATTGCCATTACCATGAATATTTATCCATTTATCCTGCTACTGGTCAATATTACTCCTGTATACATGTATACACTGAGTGTACAAAACACTAAGAATATCTGCTCTTTCCATGACATAGACTGGATCCAGGTGAAAGCTATGATCCCTTGCTGATGTAACTTGTTAAATCCACTTCAATCAGTGTAGATGAAGGGGAGGAGACAGGTTAAATATGGGCACTCGGTGTATATTACCATTAGTGTATTACCATAAGTTACCATAAGTTTATATATGTTCCTGCTACCAGTCACTTTCCAGCCCTGTTTACATGTAGAGTATATTCTACTACCAGACACGTGTTATGTATTAACCCACCTCAACCACTCCAGTAACCCTGCACAGTGAATAAGGTACCGGCACTGACCTGTATGTACTTGGTTCTCTGTTCTTTAACTCTCATCGTAGTTCTTGTGTGGTTTTTATTCAAACTTTTATTTTCTATTCTATTTTCTATTGTTATCTACGTATATTATTATTATTATCACTGTATTGTTTGGAAAGAGCTCTCAAGGTAAGAATTTCACTGCCCTGTTTTACAGCTGTTTGCATCCTGTGCACTTGGCAAATAAACTTTGAAACTTGAAGTCATTCCTTCCAGTATATAGTTTGTGTACTAAGTCGAGTTTGGTTGCAATGCTACCTGCTAGGAGTTTCGGCCATAAATTAAGAGTCTCTTAATTTTTATTAAATTCTGTCATTAATCCACAGACGTTTTGGCAGCCATGATGTGCTTTCATTTTAAACAGCCAAGGAACTGTATCGACTCATAAATCTACATCCTTTAACAGCGGTATGTACATTGGAACCTTTTTATGGAGATTAAAAGATTAATTTTGAAAAGCTTTATTTTGTTCTCTTTTGGGGGGTGGGGGTGGGGGGTGGGGGTGGGGGTGGGGGGTGGGGGGTGGGGGTGGGGGTGGGGGGTGGGTGAGAAGTCTCAATGGGCAGAGGCATTACCTCCAAGAGAAACTGCCAAAAAGGAGACTCAGAGAACAGGTGGGTCCAGGGATGGACTGGCCATAGGTTAGATTGGGGGTTTTGCGCATAATAATCCTTATTTGGCTAATAGTGAGACCTCTGGTGTTTTGGAAATGGATGGCCAATTTATGGTCCCAATCCATCCCTGAGTGGATCAAAACTGTGGATGGACATACAGGTACTGTCAGTCAACTTGCAAGCATAATAACTTAAGAATCATTGGACTGACTTGCCTGTCCATGTGTTGATCAAAGCTAATAATAATCATTTATTACATTTGTAAATTACTTTTCATCATACAGAATAATCTCAAAGTGCATAAAATAAAAATGAAATACCAAATAGAATAGTTTTTGACACAACTAGACATGGTAACTGACAAAAAGAACCCAGCTGACACTACAAGGGACAAGGACACCAAGGAGCACAGCTGTCAACAGAAAGCCTTCCTAAAGAGAAAGGTCTTTAGGCCCGTTTTAAAAGTGCCCAGAGTCAGTGGTGCCTTCAGGTGGTCTGGGAGAGCGTTCCAGAGGCTGGGGACGGTCGAGCTGACAGCCCGATCCCCCAAAAGAGCGAAGCTTGGGCCTGGGGGCATGGAGGAGCAGCCTATCGTTTGACCTGAGGGTGCTCAGTGGAGTTATGGAGGGAGAGCATTTTCTTTAGATAAGGGGGGGATTTGCCATGAATACACCGGAAAGTCAGCAGGAGGGTTTTGAATTCCATCCGGAATGAGACGGGGAGCCAGTGCAGAGATGCCAGTATGGGAGTTTCCGCACTCTCATCAGGATCCTGGCAGCTCTGGTCTGGATGGATTGGAGCTTCTGGAGACTCCTGCCAGGGATCCCCAATGAAGAGTGCGTTGCAGTGGTCCAGCCTTGAGGAGATAAAGGCAATGGATCAGCTTCTCTGCATTAAACTGAGTGAGGGTGGGACAGTTTGGCCATGTCCTCGAGGTGTTAGAATTACCCTTTACACAGCTGTTTGACGTGGCTGTCAAAGGGAGGAATCAAGCTTTACACCCTGATTGGAAACTGAGGGGGGAAAGAGGGATGTTCTGTCCTGCAATGGTGCGGTGTGTTATTGGGGAGTGCTGGACCTGATGTAGGAGGCCAACAAGTAGGGCCTCGGGTTTTTGCTGTTGTTCAGTCGAAGGAAGTTTTGCTTCACCCATGCCCTTATCTCCTCAAGGCAAGATTATTCTCTGCCTTTCAGAGTAATCTTTTAACATGTAGTGTCTGAATGGCGGATGCTAAAACACTGTCATAACCCAGTTTGAGGCCACGCAACCATGAACAGCTGTTAGCTGTGAAATGGAAACTTCGTTTTTGTTTGGTCAAGGTACTTGTTCTTCTTTAAAGTCACAGCTGTGATGAGAAGAATAAAATAATTGCCTGGAAGTGGCAAGATGTAATCCCAGTGAAACTGACCCGCGCCCTATGCATTGAAAGCCTTGGCGAAATGTAGGTCAAAAGCTAATTACATGGTCTGGCTTAGATATCAGGATATTTCACAAGGACTACTTAGAGCTCCGCCTGCACACGCTCACTCTAAACATTGGTCATGTGATTGGAGGTGCTTCGGTCATGTGTTTGGCTAGGGTCAGTCTGTCCAACCTGGTGTACTGCATGATCTCAAATATTCCTGTCCTATCTGGTGTCCTGTGCTATCTGCTGTTTCGACCTCTCTCTCTCTCTCTCTCTCTCTCTCTCTCTCTCTCTCTCTCTCTCTCTCTCTCTCTCTCTCTCTCTCTCTCTCTCTCTCTCGTTTAGGTAGTCCATGCCTCAGGACTACCTAAACGGACAACTTTTGGTCGTTCTACCTTGTATCACCTGACGCGTTACGTTGCTCCGGACCTGCTTTTTCAATCCAATGCTTTTAGGTTTGTAGAAAGTAGTGAACGAGTGCACACTTCAGGAGAAAGGAGATATTATTTGGATACACCCAGGATCACAGATGGAGCAGGGAGGACATGTAGTTCCTTCTCAAACCACTGAGTGCAGCAATGAGACATATTCTAGGACTGGTGATATCAAGGGTCACCTGGGCATTTGTCTGGTGCTTTTTAAAAGGGTACTACCCCCATTCTTTATAATGTAGTCAGTGTAAAAGCTGGCCCATCTCAGCATTTCCATGTCAATAGCTAGCTTTCCATCCAATTTGCGACAGATTTTCATGCAAATATTTTTAAATCTGCATAAAACAACAATTTCCCACTGGAGATGTCTTTTCATCAAATTGACTTTTTGCTAACATAAAGTTGTGCACGATGACGTACACTGAGTATCCCAAACATTAGGAACACCTTCCTAATATTGATTTGCGCCCGATGTTGACTCCAATGCTTCCCACAGTTGTGTGAAGTTGGCTGGATGTCCTTTGGGTGGTTGGACCATTGTTGATACACACAGGAAAGTGTTGAGGGTGAAAACCCCAGCAGCGTTGCTAACTGGTGCGACTGGCACCTACTTCCATGCTCCAAGCAAAGGCCCTTGCATTTTTTTGTCTTGGCCATTCACACTCTGAATGGCACCCATACACAATCCATGTCTCAACTGTCTCAAGGCTGACCAGCTTTCACCTGGATTCACCTGGTCAGTCTATGTCATGGAAAGAGCAGGTGTCCTTAATGTTTTGTACAGTGAATCCGGAAAAGTATTCAGACCCCCTTGACCTTTTTCCACATTTCGTTACGTTACCGATGTATTTTTCTCATCAATCCACACACAATACCTCACCACGACAGAAGCAAAAACAGGTTTTTAATCAAATGTAGTTCGTTTATAAACAATGAAAAACAGAAAAAGGCGTCTGAATGCTTTCCGAATGCACTTCTCAGTGTAGTGCACATAAAAATAACATTTGCTGTTAAATTAAAGTGTACCAAATGAAAAATACAAGTTAAATGGGTTTCTATCTCATTTTCAACTCTACTGAGTACTTTTGTCATGAAAACTGTTAACATACATGCCCACTTTGGTCTTGGTACATGAGCTTTAGCCAACAGCTCACAGATACAGTACGGGTAGGCTACCTACATTATGTGATTATTATGGATAACAGCGATATTATTTGTTTTTATCAAAAGGCAGCCAAGCATCGATCATCATGTCACCAGAATAAGACCCTTATTGGAAAGAAGCATCAAGCTCATCATCTTGCACATTCACCACCCAGTGAAGTTCATCATAACTTATTTCATCTGTAGCCTAATAAACTGTATGCTTTCCTGAGTCATAGTGGGAGGACCACCCAATATATCATTGTGGGACTCCAAGCTTACTTCGATATGATCGTCATTATATGAATATTCGCGTAAAAAGACACATCTACCGCTATTTCTCGCATAAGGTAATTGTACAGACGCCAAAAGATCCCACCATGTCGAACGAACGAATTGTCTGTCAGCATTTCTGAAATTGTACATGCATTTCATGACTTTTTTTAATGTGTCAGGTAATTCATCCACATGAAATGGCTGGATGGAAACGTGGTGAGTGTTATAAATTGTTTCTGTCAAAGCTAAGCATAACAGTGATGGATCTCTTTCAGGGCATTACTTTTACTCTTTGGCAGTGGTGTAAAGTACTTAAGTAGTTTTTTGGGGGTGTCTGTACTTTACTTTACTATTTATATTTATGGAAACTTTTACTTTTTGTACTTTTTACGCCATACATTTTCCCTGACACTCACAAGTACTCGTTACATTTGTATTCATTATTTTTTACCCCTTTTTCTCCCCAATTTTGTGGTATCCAATTGGTAGTTACAGTCTTGTTTCATTGTTGCAATTCCCGTACGGACTCGGGAGAGGCGAAGGTCGAGAGCCGTGCGTCCTCCGAAACACAACCCAACCAAGCCGCACTGCTTCTTGACACAGCGCCCACTTAACCCGGAAGCCAGCCACACCAACATGTCAGAGGAAACACCGTATACCTGGCGACAGTATCAGCGTGCACTGCGCCCAGCCCACCACAGGAGTCGCTAGTGTGCGATGGGACAAGGACATCCCTTCCGGCCAATTGGACATCCCTACCCTAACCCGGGCGACGCTGGGCCAATTGTGTGCCGCCCTATGGGTCTCCCGGTCGCGGCCGGCTGCGACAGAGCCTGGACTCAAACCCAGAATCTCTAGCGGTACAGCTAGCACTGCGATGCAGTGCATTAGACCACTGAGCCACTCTGGAGGCATCTCCTCGTTACATTTTGACAGGAAAATGGTCCAATTCACACACTTATCAAGAGAACATCCCTGGTCATCCCTACTGCCTCTGATCTGGCGGACTCACCAAACACAACTTATGCCTGAGTGTTGGTAAATTATGTCTGAGTGTTGGTGTGTGCCCCTGGCTATCCGGAAAAAAGGGGGAAAAATTAAATTGTGTCGTCTGTTTTGCTTAATATAAGGAAGTTGAAATTATTTACATTTATTTATACGTTTTACTTTTGGGGTAATTTAATGCCCTGTTCTCCTTGTAGATCTTAGTATGGAGATAGCTTTCTGTCAAAATTCACATCGTTACTCAATTTTGACAGAAACATTTAGACAGAAATCTATCTCCATAGCCCATTGGTTTGTCAGCTGAAAGCAAGGACAAACTTCGCATGTAGACTATGTACCTACACACATGCCTCTGTCAACACCATTCTCCTGAGTCCTAAGCGGATCCATACAGTCACAATAACACAATAACACCAATGGATTATAATGAGCTCAGGGGAATGCCATTCCCACAGGGAAACTTATATTTAACCAGAATGTTAACTGGGGGAAAAAAAACTCAGAAACTGTTGTCGTAGTAGAACATCTGACCTCGCCTAAGAAAGTATCGTTCTTGGGTTGTTGCTATCACCAAACCCTGTCAGATTTACCCATATCACAATGCATTTTATGAGTGTTTAAAATGATTGATGCATTAGGTGTGGGTATGATTCCTTAGAAGAGCATGTCAGTGTAAATGTTTTTCTCTTCCACAGTGTAAATGATTAAGCTGTGTTGGTCAGGAGAAATATAAAAATGAATTACTGCCATAATATGATTCACTTTTTTGATTCTTATACCGTTATTGTCATTTTACACAAGTTCCGATGGCCTCCTTCAGATTAGAAGTTACACACAATAAAAGTCAACATGTTGATTATTCAAAACAATGCAGTTAAAAGCCAGTCATTTCCAAGAGGTACCAAATTGATGGAGGCCTATTCTTTAATCATAACTTCTCATCCCTTGAAGAACTCGCTCCGGGTTGACATTTCCCCTATTTACAAATCTAGGCTCAGCTTTTGCTCCCCAATCATAACCTTAAATGGGCAATCTGTGATTGCTACATCACATTTTTTTTTAAACTTTTAAATGCATTATATATACCTATTTGCTCTTGAAGAATATAACTTATAAATGCTTCATGAACTCAACTTTCTTACCCAATCAGAACCCGAAAATATATACTTTATATTTAAATAATGAAATTGTAAACAAACATTGTATAGCCTCAAAACATAGCTAAGAATAATTGTTATATCATGGAGGGTCAGTCCTTGCATCCATAACTCTGTCTCTGATTTTGAGAGTGGTTCCATTCCTCCAGCTCCATCCATCAGCTGTTTGCAGATGCATTGGGCGGGGTAAAGCTTAGTTATTGTTTGAATTGCAGATTGTCCCTTTAACAATTTGTGGGGGGAAAATGCAAAATTCACGTGAGATCAGCATCTAGGGACTTCACCCTACACCGAACCCCAATGACAGAACACTATCAGTCATAGGAGAGTAAATGAGCTCTGACAATGTCAAGAAGGAACACAAGCTCTACTGATAAAGACAGGCTAAATGTGACACTTTTACCAAAGGGATAAGAGGAATTGATTCATTCCCAGGATATGTGTGAAGGAACTCCCAAATATAGAGATTAGAAAGCATTCATAAAAGGATTGCATGGTTCAGACACTATTCCTTAACAACTAATATGTTAGATAAGTGAACATAACCCAGCCCTTTGTGAGACAAGCAAAGAGCAGTTAGCACTCTGAGATCTGGACTAGCTAACTAGATCATGAGAAAAATGTCAACAGCACAATCTACAGATGTACAGTGCTTTCAGAATGTATTCACACCCCTTGACTTTTTCCACATTTTGATGTGTTACAGCCTGAATTGAAAATGGATTCAAATTGAGATGTTGTGTTACTGGCCTGCCTACACACAATACCCCATCATTTCAAAATGAAATTATGTTTTTAGCAATGTTTACAAATGAATTAAAATGGAAAGCTGAAATGTCATGAGTCAATAAGGATTCAACCCCTTATTTATAATAAGTTCAGGAGTAAAAATGTGCTGAACAAGTCACATAATACATTGAATGGACTCACTCTATGTGCAATAGTAGTGTTTAACATGATTTTTGAATGACTGCCTCATCTCTGTACCCCACACATACAATTATACTGTATGTAAGGTCCCTTTTAGTCGAGCAGTGAATTTCAAACACAGGTTCAACCACAAAGACCAAGGAGGTTTTCCAATGCCTCGCAAAGAAGGGCACCTATTGGTGGATGGGTCAAAATAAAAAAGCAGACATTGAATATTTGAACATGGTGAAGTTATTAATTACACTTTGGATGGTGTATCAATACACCCAGTAACTACAAAGATAAAGGCGTCCTTTCTAACTCAGTTACCGGAAAGGAGGGAAACCATTCAGGGATTTCACCATGAGGCCAATGGCGACTTTAAAACTGTTACAGAATTTAACGACTGTGATAAGAGAAAATTGAGGGTGAATCAACAACACTGTATTTACTCCTCAAAACTAACCTCAATGACAGAGTGAAAAGAAGGCAAAACATGCATCCTGTTAGCAATAAGGCAGTAAAGTAAAACTGCAAAAAAATGTTGCAAAGAAATTAACTTTATGTCCTGAATATAAAGCGTTATGTTTGGAGAAAATCCAACACATCACTGAGTACCACTCTTCATATTTTCATGCATGGTGGTGGCTGCATCATGTTATGGGTATGCTTGTTATCGGGAAGGCCTAGGGCGATTTTTGGGATAAAAAGAAATGGAATAAACAAGCCCAACAAGTGTCAGGAGTCTCTCTCAGCCTGCCCCACCCAAGTCCAGAGGCCTTGAAGCCCCCTCCCACTGTTCAGAGACCATCCACTGGCCTTTTCTACAAGAAATCTTCCTCCAGAAATAAAAGCTTCTCCCAAGTGGGTGCTACACTGCTGCTTGGATGCCACCTGGCATCTGTTCACTGTCTGCCCTGGCCTGTCTCCCCTTGTCTAGTACAGGTACCCCCCCCCCTCCTCTCCCGAGCTTTCGCTCGCCTCCAGCACACACTTACTGTTGGGGCGAGTGACTCTGAACTTACAACGGCTAGCCCCAAGTCATATATATATATTTTATTTTTTTCTTGTGCATTTTGCTATTTTGCTATTTGACTCCTGCATGCTTAGTTGACTATGAAATTTCAACCGTGAGACAGACTATGTTCGTTCCCAAACTTGGGACTCTGACTCTCTATTGGTTACACTGACTTTTGGCCTCCCATTCTATTCTAACCACATCTCGCTGGCTTTGTGATCACTGATTTACATACCGTCTGCTCAGTGTGTTCATAACGGCTGCTCAGTGAAATGACCTGTCCTGATTTTTCATAGACGCTTGCTAAAAAACTTAATGAGCAAGCCTTCCTTCATGAACTGGCCTATGTAAAATGGTATAGAATCAGATTGATCCCCTCTGTCGAAGACACGTGGACCATTTTTAAAATATATTTTCAGTGGTATTGTTAACAAACACGCCACCATAAAGAAAATTAGAATTAAAAAAAGGTTCAGCCCATGGTTTGACCGTGATCTTGCAGAGTTACTCCACCTCAAGAATTGCATTTGGCGAAATGCTTGGCACACGCATACTCAAGCTGACTGGCTATCATTCAGGAGAAATGAGAAACAAGTGCACTCAGGCTATCCGGAAGCCCAAGGTAGTTACTTTAAGGAGCAGTGGGTCTAACCCTGTGGTTCTAACCCCAATAAGTTCTGGAAAACCTTTAAAGACATGGAGTATAAACCCTCCTCCTCACAGTTTCCCATGTCCCTTAATGTTGATGATCTGGTTGTAACTGACAAGAAGCACATTTCATTAAGTCAGGATTCCTATTTGACTCAGCCATGCCTCCTTGCCCGTCCAACATTTCCTAATCTCCCACCCCTTCTAATGCGACTATCCTCGACGCTCCTCCCTCTTTTTCCCCTGCCCCGCTACAAAGTTTCTCCCTGCAGGTGGTCACTGAGTCTGAGGTGCTAAAGGAGCTACTTAAACTTGACCACAAAAAAACATCTGGGTCAGATGGTTGAGATCCTTTCTTCTTAAATTAAGGTTGCTACCCCTATCATCGCCAAGCATATCTCTGACCTTTTTAACCTGTCTCTCCTCTCTGGGGAGGTTCCCATTGCTTGGAAGGCAGACACGGTTTGTCCTTTATTCAAAGGGGGAGATCAAGCTGATCCTAACTGTTATAGGCTTATTTCTAGTTTGCCCTGTTTATCAAAAGTGTTGGAAAAACTTGTCAATAATCAACTTACTGGCTTTCATGATGTCTGTAGTGTTCTCTCTGGTACGCAATCTTGTTTCTGCTCAGGTTATGGATGTGTCACTGCAACCTTAAAGGTTCTCAATGATGTCACCATTGCCCTTGATTCTAAGTAATGTTGTGCTGCTATTTTTATTGACTTGGCCAAAGCATTTGATATGGTAGACCATTCCATTCTTGTGGGCAGGCTAACGAGTATTGGTGTCTCTAAGGGGTCTTTGGCCTTGTTTGCTAACTACCTCTCTCAAAGAGTGCAGTGTATAAAGTCAGAATATCTGCTGTCTCAGCCACTGCCTGTCACCAAGGGAGTACCCCAAGGCTCAATCCTAGGTCCCCCCTCTTCTCAATTTACATCAACATCAAAGCTCAGACAGTAGGAAGCTCTCTCATCCATTTATATGCAGATGATACAGTCTTATACTCAGCTGGCCCCTCCCCGGATGTTGTGTTAAACACTCCACAACAAATCTTTCTTAGTGTCCAGCAAGCTTTCTCTGCCCTTATCCTTGTTCTGAACACCTCCAAAACAAAGGAAATGTGGTTTGATAAGAAGAATGTCCCTCTCCCAACAGGTGTGATTACTACCTCTGAGGGTTTAAAGCTCATACAAGTACTTGGGAGTATGGCTAGACGGTACACTGTTCTTCCCTCAGTACATATCAAAGCTGAAGGCTAAGGTTAAATCTGGACTTGTTTTTTTCCATCGTAATCACTCCTCTTTCACCCCAGCTGCCAAACTAACCCTGATTCAAATGACCACCCTACCCACGCTAGATTATTTTCTGACTGATGCACGCTACATTTGGATCGGTTTGGGATCCGGGTATCTTAAACATTTGAATCGGGGTGTGTATCAGTGAATTGTTACATCCCTGTTGTCTATGATCGGTACACTGATTAATGGTCTTTTTTCCCCTCTTTTTTATTCTTGTTTTGTCTGTCTGTCTGTTTGTTCGTTTGTTTGGCGTCTGTCAGTTTGCATCCGTTTGTCTTTTTATTTCCCTGTGTCTATTGTTTTTAGCCTTGTTTTCTTGTATGATATACTGTACAGTGGGGTCTGAAATGATTGACACCCTTGATAAAGATGAGCAAAAATGACTCAATCAAATAAATAATTCAAATAATGAGCTATGCTGATTGCTAAAAAAATATTGGAGAATTATGTCATTTTATACTAATACATTTGCTCAGAGAAAGAGATTTTGTTCAGATAGTAATCATTTTTTCTCAAAAAAGGTAAGTGTCACATTCTGACCTTAGTTTTGTCTTTGCTTTAGTATGGTCAGGGCGTGAGTTGGGGTGGGCAGTCTATGTTCTTTTTTTCTTTAATTTGGGATTTCTGTGTTTGGCCTGGTATGGTTCTCAATCAGAGGCAGCTGTCAATCGTTGCCCCTGATTGAGAACCATACTTAGGTAGCCTGGTTTCACCTTTGAGTTGTGGGTGATTATTTTTCCGTTTCAGTGTTTGCACCTTTCGGGACTGTTTCGGTTTTCATTTTGATTCTCTTGTTATTTTGTATTAATTTTTCCATTAAATTACATTATAGATACATACCACGCTGCATTTTGGTCCTCCGATCCTTCCTACTACTCCTCCTCGTCAGTAAGGGTCAAAATGATTGATACCCTTTTTCAATACCTTTCAATACCTCACCTTGCGAGAATAACATCAGTGAGACTTTTTCTAAACTGTTCAATGAGTTGGAGAACACATTGGGAGGGATCTGAGACCATTCCTCCATACAGAATCCTTCCAGATCCTTGATATCCTTCCGTCTGCACTTATGGACGGCCCTCTTCGATTCAAACCACAGGTTTTCAATGGGTTTCAAGTCCGGACACTTGGCAACAAAATGTTGATTTTGTTGCCAATTAACCATTTCTTTGTGGATTTTGATGTGTTCTTGGGGTTATTGTATTGCTGGAAGATTCACATGCAACCAAGTTTCAGCCTCCTGGAAGAGACAACCACGTTTATGGCCAAGTCATTAACACACGCAATTATTCTTTCTAATGTTGTTAGTAGTGTATATTTTATCCATCTGCAGCATGGCAATGTGTCAAAACTGACTTTCTATCTGACCTGACAGCAAAGTGATGTTTTCAGCAATACAACGTCTTAGCAAAGTGCCCCTGAAGAGTAATACATATTTTATTTATAACGTCTTTTAACCCATAAAAAATACTGACAAATACAGACTATCTTTCAAAAGAATGTATCCTTATACAGTGGATATGCGGACAGTCCAATGAAGGCATCTGTCGTTCAGAGGTTCTCAAATGGCAAAAGTAATTGAATCAAAGATGATGAGCCCCTATGCGTCCCTTATAGGTTTTCACATCATCTACTTATGCATCTATTTGGTTAATTATTTATTTTTAGTCACAGTATTTACTGTCTAGCTTTTGCACTACCGTCGAGATGGAGGTTAATGCCATTAAAAGACCAACTCTACTGAATAATTGAATTC